>NC_089863.1:3137443-3237443 GCF_036373705.1 Amia ocellicauda
TGCATCTGCGCTATGTCACTATTAAGGAGAAAGTTCCAGACCAGAGCTATTGGCTCAGGGCTGCATTCCTCAGCTGGCTTAGCTACTGTTATGGTGTGTGTGTGTGTGTGTGTGTGTGTGTGTGTGTGTGTGTGTGTGCGAGTGTGTCTGTTTGAGTGTGTGTGAATGTGTGTGTGTGTGTGTGTCTGTGTGAGTGTATGTGTATGTGTGTGAGTGTATGAGTATGTGTGTATGTGTGAGTGTGTGTGTGTGTCTGTGTGAGTGTGTGTGTGTGTGTGAGTGTGTCTGTGTGAGTATGTGTGTATGAGTGTGAGTATGTGTGTGTGTGTCTGTGTGTGTATGTGTGAGTGTGTGTGAGTGTGTGTGTGTATGTGTGAGTGTGTGTGAGTGTGTGTGTATGTGTGAGTGTGTCTGTTTGAGTATGTCTGAATGTGTGTGTGTATGTGTGTGTCTGTGTGAGTGTGTGTGTGTATGTGTGAGTGTGTGTGAGTGTGTCTGTTTATGTCTGAATGTGTGTGTGTGTGTGTCTGTGTGTCTGTGTGAGTGTATGTGTGTGAGTGTATGAGTGTGAGTATGTGTGAGTGTGTGTGTATGTGTGTGTGTGTGTGTGTGTGTGTGTGTGTGTGTGTGTCTGTGTGAGTGTGTGTGTATGTGTGTGAGTGTATGAGTATGTGTGTGTGTGTGTGTTCCCGTCTCCTGTGGGCCCTCTGCACAAAGACACCAGGAAATTTACACTGCACAACTTCCTGCGCCACGTTAATGTGAGTGGAGCGCAGACTCCCACCGCAGAGACGGACAGAAAGAGAAAGAAGGGAATAAAACCGGGGGGGGGAGAGAGAGAGAGAGAGAGAGAGAGAGAGAGAGAGAGAGAGAGAGAGAGAGAGAGAGAGAGAGAGAGAGAGAGAGAGAGAGAGGCGAATCTTCATTCGTTCCTTCACGTTAACGTCTCTTCACGGTAAAGCAACTTTTCTCCTTCTCCTCCTCCTGCTCCTCTTCCCCCTCCTTTTCTCCCAAACTTTCTCTGCGTCCTTGTTTCACTTTTGGCTTTTTCTCGGTTTCATTTAAAACACGAAAGGGGAAAAAAGTGAAAGCGGTGTAAGTTATATAAACGTGTCTGAGAAAACCAGTTATTTTAAACCATCAAATCGGAAACAAAGCCGCTACAGTAACAACCCACAAGAGCGGAAAGGACGACATAACTATGAAGGCACCCGGCTGGTGACGTACTGAGTATTGTATCATTTTTAGATGTTTTTGACTTTTTATTTCCCTGTTATAATGGAATCATAAATAACATGTCGCTTTGCTGTTCAATGCGATGTGCAGTGCGCAGGGGACGTGGGTGCACGTTGATTGTGACGTCACGTAGACATCCAGAGAGTTCTGTTGGCCACGATCACCCAAACAGAACAAAACTAAAAAACTTTCGTATCTGTCAACCTGATGCGTTCAAAACAGATTGTGTGTGTGTCTCTGTGTGTGAGACTATCTGTCAGTGTTCTTGAACTCCAACACTTTTACATATGATAATGTGGCTATGGGTGTGTGTCTGTGTGAGAGTGAGAGTGTGTGTGTTTATCCTGTATAAAAGCTCATCCCTCCTCACGGGTTCATGTTTCAGGTTTGCCCCTCATGTCTCCAGCCTCTCATTATTGACCCTCTCTACTCTGCCCCTCAGCCGTGCCGACCGGATGCTGCTGCCGTGGCTGTGCCTCCTGTCCGCTCTGCTGCTGGGCGTGCACTGCAAGTCGCCCGGGGGGACCGGGGCGCTGGCAGCCGCGGCGGAGGGCACGTGGCACCTGGGCCTGGGGTTGTACCACTTCCTGCGCAACTCCAGCAGCCCCCACGAGAACCTGGCGCTGTGCCCCCCACTGCTGGCCTCTGCCCTGGCTGCCGTGTGTCAGGAGGGGCAGCTGCGGCACCTCCTGCTGGGCCAGGACCCCACGCACCCTCCCTCCCTGCGCCAGGCCCTGTCTGAGCTGCTCTCCGTGATGTTCGGCGGCCACGAGGGGGCCTACCTCCTCCACGGGGAAAGCGCTCTGGCCACGCCCCCCACGGCCCCCGCGCCACCGCCCGGCCCCCTCCGTGACGCCGAGACGAGCTTCCGGCTGCGTCACCTGCCCCTGCCGCCCCCTGGCCCCGATGGCGACCCCACGGCCGCCCTGCAGCTCCTGAACGAGTGGGCAGAGAACAGCACAGGGGGCGGCGTGGCCGAGCTGGCCGGGGAGCTGCCCCCCCACACCGAGGCGGCTCTCCTCGCCAACGCCCTGCACCTGAGAGGTGAGGAGGCAGTGGAGGAGAAGAGAGAGAGAGGAAGAGAGGAGAGGCCACTGCCCCAGCCCCCGGAGAGCACAAGCACAAGGGCTGCTTTGAATTTGCTTTTTTCTTTGTTATTATTGTTGTTATTTGTTTGTTTGTTTGCTTTTCTTTGGTTCTCTTTCTCTTTTTTTTTGCTTAGTTAATTACTGCAGTCTAAATTAAAACTCTCCCAGAACGAGAGAGAGAGATAGTGAGAGAGAGAGAGAGAGAGAGGGGGAGAGACAGATGTGCGTTATGTGTTGAAACCTATCGAGGGAATACAGGCAAAAAACACACACACACACACACTAAACACGCACAGAACCAAAAATTGCTGATTAATTTAGATCCCAATAAAATAAAGGAAAGAAAAGAAAATAACTAGTCTTTTAAAGATGCACAAAATTGAAAGAAAGGAAAGTGCAGTAAATGAACAGTAAAGAATAGAAAATGAACAGTATGAGTGCAGTAATTGAACAGTAAAGAGTGCAGTAAATGAACAGTAAAGAGTCCAGTAAATTAACAGTAAAGGGTGTAGAAAATGAACAGTAAGAGTGCAGCAAATGAACATTAAAGAGTGCAGTAAATGAAAAGTAAAGATTGCAGTAATTGAACAGTAAAGAGTGCAGTAAATTAACAGTAACAAGTGCAGTAAATTAACAGTGGAGTTGTCTGCTGAAGGCCCAGAATGCCTTGCATTAGAAGGGGAGAAGGGGTGAAGTGGGGGGGGGGACAGGCAGAGATGGAGATGGAGAGAGATTGTCCTCAGTCAATCCTCTGAAATCTATCTATCTCTAGCTATCTCTCAGTTAGTGGGCAGCTCTCTGTGTCTCTGGGGTCCCCGTGTAACTGTCGCCCTTCCCACCGGCGGCGCACTAAATGATTTACCACAGCCTGTTATAAAACAAAAGCACAAGAAATTGACTGCGTTTTACCCTGCGCTCCAGCGCCCTAAGTGAGGCATTTTGGCAGAAGCTGTATATTTTATTTAGAACTTTTTTATTCCCCTTGGTTGTTACAGGAGGGAAAGAGTTCTAACTTAACTTTGTCAAAAGGCATCAGGAGCTGTAACTGTGATCGCTGACACACCGGCTTGCTGTAACAACTGCAGACTACAAACTGGGCAGTGTAGTATATGCTGTATGTATGTACGTATAAATGTAAGAGCCCAAGGCCTTGCTCGCCCTCATAAAGTGCAACTGCTCTGTGGAAGGAACTCTCTGCCTCCCCACACAGATAAAATGATCCTGAGACATAGTGCACTGTGATCTATGCTCGACTCAGTCAGTCTGCGGTGTGATCTGTCCTCGACTCAGTCAGTCTGCGGTGTGATCTGTGCTCGACTCACTCGGTCTGCGGTGTGATCTGTGCTCTAATCACTCAGTCTGCGGTGTGATCTGTGCTCTAATCACTCAGTCTGCGGTGTGATCTGTCCTCGACTCACTCGGTCTGCGGTGTGATCTGTGCTCGACTCAGTCAGTCTGCGGTGTGATCTGTGTTCTACTCAGTCTGTCTGGGGTGTGATCTGTGCTCTATTCAGTCTGTCTGCGGTGTGATCTGTCCTCGACTCATTCAGTCTGCGGTGTGATCTGTCCTCGACTCAGTCAGTCTGTGGTGTGATCTGTGCTCTAATCACTCAGTCTGCGGTGTGATCTGTGCTCGACTCAGTCAGTCTGCGGTGTGATCTGTGCTCGACTCACTCGGTCTGTGGTGTGATCTGTGCTCGACTCACTCGGTCTGCGGTGTGATCTGTCCTCGACTCAGTCAGTCTGCGGTGTGATCTGTGCTCGACTCACTCGGTCTGCGGTGTGATCTGTGCTCTAATCACTCAGTCTGTGGTGTGATCTGTGCTCTAATCACTCGGTCTGCGGTGTGATCTGTGCTCTAATCACTCGGTCTGCGGTGTGATCTGTGCTCGACTCAGTCAGTCTGCGGTGTGATCTGTGCTCGACTCACTCGGTCTGCGGTGTGATCTGTGCTCGACTCAGTCAGTCTGCGGTGTGATCTGTGCTCGACTCACTCGGTCTGCGGTGTGATCTGTGCTCGACTCAGTCAGTCTGCGATGTGATCTGTGCTCGACTCACTCGGTCTGCGGTGTGATCTGTGCTCGACTCACTCGGTCTGCGGTGTGATCTGTGCTCGACTCAGTCAGTCTGCGGTGTGATCTGTGCTCGACTCACTCGGTCTGCGGTGTGATCTGTGCTCGACTCAGTCAGTCTGCGGTGTGATCTGTGCTCGACTCACTCGGTCTGCGGTGTGATCTGTGCTCGACTCAGTCAGTCTGCGGTGTGATCTGTGCTCGACTCACTCGGTCTGCAGTGTGATCTGTGCTCTAATCACTCAGTCTGTGGTGTGATCTGTGCTCGACTCAGTCAGTCTGCGGTGTGATCTGTGCTCGACTCACTCGGTCTGCGGTATAATAATAGTGTTGTTGATAGTGCTGTCTCTGTCCGCAGGCCTGTGGGACAGGGAGTTTGACCGGGAGGGCGTGGACTCCCGGCGCTTCCTGGGGACGGAGTACACTACGGTGGAGATGATGCACAGGGCCGGTGGGTGTGTTTGCTATGTGAGAGCACTCTCTCCTCCTCCCTCACTCTCTTCCTCTCTCTGTCCATCTCCCCCTCCTTCTCACCCTCTCCCTCTCTCTCTTCTTCTCACCCTCTCCTTCTCCCTCTTCCTCTCTCCCTCTCCCTCTCCATCTCTCCCCCTCCCTCTCTCTCTCCCACCTGTCTCTCGCTCTCTCTCTCCCCCTGTCTCTCGCCCTTTACCACACCCTTTTCCTCTCCCTTTCTCCCCATCTCTCTCCCTCTCACCTTCTCCCCCTCTACCTCTCCCTCACTCCACCTACCTCCCACCATTTCCCTCGTCCTCTCCCTCCGTCTCCCTCTCTCTCTTCTTCTCTCCATCTCCTTCTCCCTCTTCACCTCCTCCTCTGTCTCCCTCTCACCCTTTCCATCATCTCTCTCTCTCTCTCTCTCACACACTCACCCTCTTCCTCTCTCCCCCTCCTCCAGGTGTGTACCGGCACATGGAGGACCTGGAGAAGATGGTGCAGGCAGTGGAGCTGCCGCTGGCGGGCGGCCGGGTCAGCCTGGTGCTGCTGCTGCCGCTGCACGTGGAGCCCCTGGCCCGGCTGGAGCGGCTGCTGACCCGGGAGCAGCTGGACGCCTGGCTGGAGCGCCTGACGGAGCGCAGCGTGGCCGTGTCCCTGCCTCTGGTCACCCTGTCCAGCGCCCTGGACCTGAAGGTATGGGGTGTGTGTGTGTGTATTCTCCCTCTCTCCTTCTCTTGCTCTCTCTCCCTCTCTTGTCTCCCTCTGTTTCTGTCCTTCTGTCTCTCTGTCTCTTTCTGTCTCTCTCTCTCTCCCCTCTCTCCCTCTCTCTCTCCTTCTCTCTCCTTCTTTCTCCCCCTCCCTCCGTGTGAAGGAGAGTATCCTGGCTGTGCCAGTCTGACCTAAATTCAAGTGACATTTACAGCGCTGGGTTGGACGGCGCCGGGGTGAAGGTGGAGAGGCGGCGGCTATAAATAAACCCAGGCGTCTGCGGAGAGAACGAGAAAGAGCGAGCGAGAGCGAGAGAAAAGAGAAAAAATTAAGAAAATAAATAAGATACGGAGCGAGAGGATCGGGGGGGGGGGGGAGGAAAACAACACGACACAAACAAGAAAATAAACTGAAAACAAGACAAGGAATGAGAAATTAAAAAATACACCTTTGCAGCTGAAGAAGAAAAATAATATCCATAAAAATAAAAGTGGGTGGGTCAGGACATCTAGACTCTCGCTCCTTCTTTCCCTCTTCATCTCTCTCTTGCTTTTTCTCACTCTTTCTCTGTCTCTCTGTGTGTCTCTCTCTGTCTCTCGCTCTCTGACTTTCTCTCTTGCTCTGTGTCTCTCTCTGTCTCTCTCTCTATCTATTATTCATAACTTAATAATATAATAATAATAATAATAATAATAATAATAATAATAATAACAACACACCATTTGGCACACCATGCTCTGACCACACAGTACAGCACAGAGAAACCGGGACACCAGGCAGGTATCCGCTGCGCTGTCTGTTCTCCTCTCACTCTCCCTCCCCTGCTCCTCCGCGCACGGCAGGGGGCTGAAATTTTCATGAGCAGTAAATTGTGAGTCTCCCGCGGAGGTGGTGTGCAGCCGGCCGGCAGAGCATGCAGTGAGACACGGCCCGGGAATTAAGGACAGGAGAGAGGGGAGCGCTGGACTCCCAGAGGACACACTCCTCTCCCAGTCACAGACCCCTCCCATTAAACAGGCCCCTCCAACCTACATACAGACCCCGCCCCTCCTGATGTGCAACACTACTGTTGTGCGTTGTGTGTTTTATTTGATGGCATTAGCAGCTCCTCTGCGGAGGGATTAAAATCTGAGAGAAACAAAAAAACAAACAAACAAACAAAAATAAAACCAACAGATCCTTTGTGGCATCCAATTCCTCCTGACCTCCGTTATATAAAGGAGTGGCAGAGTCTTCCTTTTTAGACAGAGTGTTTTAAACATTTAAACTGTGATGGCAGTTACAGAGTTACAGGCACTGTCTTCTGTCTTGTCCGCCCGAGCTCAGGGGTGTCAGAGAAAGAACGAGAGGGAGAGGGAGGGAGAGACAGAGTGAGAGAGAGGGAAATGGAGAGATGCAGAAAGTCAGAGAGAAGGAGGGAGAGAGAGGGGGAGAGAGGCAGAAAGAGTGAGAGGGAGAAGGAGAAAGAGAGGGAGGGAGAAGGAGAAACAGGGGGAGAGAGGCAGAAAGAGTAAGAGAGGGAGGGAGGGAGGGAGAGGAGGAGAGAGACAATCTGTTAATTGTTGACCATAAATAAGTGTATGTATGTATGTATGTATGAAAAAATGTCATGTTTTTAAACTGTTTGTACTGTCACCATTGCTCTGGCAATACTTAATTCTGGTCATGCCAATAAAGCACTTTGAATTTGAATTTGAGAGAGGGGGGAAAAGAGGCACAAATAGAGAGAGTGAGAGGGCAGGGGAGAACATGGAAAACTGGGATTGGGAATGGGAAGAGAAAGAGGTGGACGGTGGGGAGAGAGAGAGAGAGAGAGAGAGAGGGAGAAGGTGACAGCAAGAGAGAGAAGAGGTGACAGAGATGGGGAGAGAGGTGGGAGAAGAGAGAGAGAGGGGGAGATGGAGAGAATAATGGATGAGGACAGAACAAGTCCATTAGTGATGGGGGGTGGTCGGTGTGGGGACACAGGACAGGAGTGACTGTATGACGGGAGTTACTGGAGTAGAGAGAGCAGGCACACACGCACACACGCACACACGCACACACACTCACACACACACACACTCACACACTCACACACACACTGTCTCTCTGTCCAGTGCTCTAGAACTAGGTGATGGAGAACAATAAATACAGTGAATGTATATTGAAAAACTGTACATACATTGTCTCTCTCCCTCCCTCTCTCTCTCCCTCTCTCTCTCTCTCTCTCTCTCTCTCTCTGTTTCTCCAGGACTCCCTGGCCGCTCTGGGCCTGTCTGATGCCGACCTGCGGGGGGAGCTGGCCGGGGCGGGGGGCTCGCGCAGGCTGGGGGGGGTGCTGCACGCGGCGGCACTAGAGCTGGGCCCGGGGGGGGCGCCTGTGAGCGGGGAGGAGGACGTGCGCGACGCCAAGCTGTTCTACGCCGACCACGGCTTCATCGCGCTGCTGCGGGACGGACACACGGGGGCGCTGCTGCTGATCGCCACGCTGGACGAAGCCGGGGGGGCCAGGCTGCACGACGAGCTGTAAAGAGAGAGACGGAGGGAGCGGGAGAGAGGGGCAGAGAGAGGGAGAGGGAAGGAGTGGAAGAGAGGGGAGAGAGGTAGGGAGAGGGAGAGAGGGAGAGGGAGCGTTCACTTCCCTTCTGCGAGGATCTAGTCTGACTGAGTCTCTGATTTTCCAGGACTCGGACACTTTATATTATTTTATTTTGACATTGCTGTGTGTGTTTGATAGTGTGTCCCTGTGAGGTGTACCTAATTTCATTAAATATATTTTTGTCACTGTCATTATTGTCATGGAGGTGATTATTTTCCCTGAGCGCTGCCCAGCTGTCCTCTCCTGACCTTGGCACGTGAGGTGCCAGACGAACGGCTCGGAGCTGACAGGTGACGGCATCAGAGGATCATGGGAAATAATGGGAGGCTGCTGGTGCACAGTCATGTCTGTGTGCAACCTGACAACGCACACGGAAACACACTGAGAGGCCAGGACACAGAGATATTGACACACTGAGACAAACTGAGAGACTGACACACCGAGACACACTCGACACTGAGACACTGACACACTGAGCAACCAGGACACAGAGACGCTGACACACTGAGAGACCAGGACACAGAGACACTGACACACACTGAGACAAACTGAGAGACTGACACACCAAGACACACTCGACACTGAGAGACTGACACACTGAGAGACCAGGACACAAAGACACTGACACACTGAGACAAAGTGAGAGACTGACACACCGAGACACACTGAGAGACTGACAAACCGGGACACATTAGGATAAACTGAGAGACGGACATACTAAGACACACCGAGACAAACTGAGAGACTGACACTCTGAGAGACCAGGACACAAAGACACTGACACACTGAGACAAAGTGAGAGACTGACACACCGAGACACACTGAGAGACTGACACACTGAGACAAACTGAGAGACTGACAAACCGGGACACATTAGGATAAACTGAGAGACGGACATACTGAGACACACCGAGACAAACTGAGAGACTGACACTCTGAGACAAACTGAGAGACTGACATGCTGAAACAAACTGAGACAAACTGAGACACTGACACACACACGGAGATGCAGAAGCAGAGACCAACACACTGAGAAAAACTGAGAGACTGAGACATCGAGACCCTGACACACTGAGAAAAACTGAGACAAACTGAGAGACTGACACACTTGAGACACACGCCGGGACATGATGACTCAAATCACGACACGGACGTCAAGCCTTTGTGACGCGCCGCAGTGGCTCACCCACACAACACAGGCAGTGACAGTTGTGCGCCTGGGGGCCCTGAGACAGTCAGAAATAGAGACGGTGGAGAATGAGTGATTGTGCGGAAGGGTCCAGGTACAAACGTAAAAATAACTGGAGTGACGCTGCGCCCTAGTTTCTGCCTGGCATCGAACTCACGGCAGTGGTAGTAGCACGTATTTCTGATCCAGTTTGCGTTATTGGCATGACAACAGTGTGTTGGAATTGCCAGAAATGATACAAGAAACTATTTTGGTAAATAAACAATATCTATGACACAGATAATGCATATATATATATATATATATATATACAGTTAGGTCCATAAATATTTGGACAGTGACACAATTGTCATCATTTTGACTTTGTACGACACCACAATGGATTTGAAAGGAAACAAGCAAGATGTGCTTAAATGTAGACTTTTATTTTTAATTTGAGGGGAGTTACAAATTGGGTGAATGGTGTATGAATTGATTTCTAAGGCAAAACGCCCCAAGAACAAGCAGGAACTAAAGACACTGCAGTGCAGGCCTGGCAGAGCATCACCAGGGAAGAAACCCAGCATCTGCTGATGTCTATGGGTTCAGACTTCAGGCAGTCATTGACTGCAAAGGATTTGCCACCAAGTATTGAAACTCACAATTTAATTCATGATTATGTTAGTTTGTCCAAATACTTTTGAGCCCCTAAAACTGGGGGGAGCACATATAAAAATGGGTGTAATTCCTACACCGTTCACCCAATTGGGATGTAACTGCCCTCACATTAAAGATGAAAGTCTCCACTTAAAGCACATCTTGCTTGTTTCCTTTCAAATCCACTGTGGTGTCGTACAGAGACAAAATGAGGACATCTGCGTCACTGTCCAAATATTTATGACTCTAACTGTATATGGCCAGGGCCACGCCCCATCCAGGCCACGCCCATCAGGCCACGCCCCGTGTGTCTCCAAAACCAGCGCGAGAGCCGCCCCCGTCGCCAAGGAGACGCGTCCACAGCGCGAGCGCCGGAGAGCAGAGACTGTAAACAGACACAGATATGAATAAATTTTAATAAAGAAATACACACATTCATAAAGACAAGCGCTTGTCATGACGTCAGGCCCTCGCTTGAGTACCTAACCGGACACTTTAACACTTTGAGCGCAGGTAGGTGGGAATGAACGTCAATACAGTCGGTGTTTCCGGTTCGTGGCTTTTTATTAAAGAGACACAACAAGCACCGCAACGCGCCGCTCCGCCAGGGGTTAGAAGCGCTCTTTTACATCAGTGTGTGTATCAGTGTGTATCAGTGTGTATCAGTGTGTATCAGTGTGTATATCAGTGTGAATCAGTGTGTGTATCAGTGTGTATCAGTGTGTGTATCAGTGTGTGTATCAGTGTGTATCAGTGTGAATCAGTGTGTATATCAGTGTGTGTATCAGTGTGTGTATCAGTGTGTATCAGTGTGAATCAGTGTGAATCAGTGTGTATATCAGTGTGTATCAGTGTGTATATCAGTGTGAATCAGTGTGTATATCAGTGTATATCAGTGTGTATCAGTGTGTATCAGTGTGAATCAGTGTGTATATCAGTGTGTATCAGTGTGTATATCAGTGTGTATCAGTGTGTATCAGTGTGAATCAGTGTGTGTATCAGTGTGTGTATCAGTGTGTATCAGTGTGTATATCAGTGTATATCAGTGTGTATCAGTGTGTATCAGTGTGAATCAGTGTGTATATCAGTGTGTATCAGTGTGTATCAGTGTGAATCAGTGTGTGTATCAGTGTGTGTATCAGTGTGTATCAGTGTGTGTATCAGTGTGTATCAGTGTGTATATCAGTGTGTATATCAGTGTGTGTATCAGTGTGTATCAGTGTGTATATCAGTGTATATCAGTGTATATCAGTGTGAATCAGTGTGTATATCAGTGTGTGTATCAGTGTGTGTATCAGTGTGTGTATCAGTGTGTATCAGTGTGTATATCAGTGTGTATATCAGTGTGTGTATCAGTGTGTGTATCAGTGTGTGTATCAGTGTGTATCAGTGTGAATCAGTGTGTGTATCAGTGTGTATCAGTGTGTATCAGTGTGTGTATCAGTGTGTATCAGTGTGTATCAGTGTGTGTATCAGTGTGTGTATCAGTGTGTGTATCAGTGTGTATCAGTGTGTATATCAGTGTGTATATCAGTGTGTGAATCAGTGTGTATATCAGTGTGTGTATCAGTGTGTGTATCAGTGTGTGTATCAGTGTGTATCAGTGTGAATCAGTGTGTATATCAGTGTGTATCAGTGTGTATATCAGTGTGTATCAGTGTGTATCAGTGTGTATATCAGTGTATATCAGTGTATATCAGTGTGAATCAGTGTGTATATCAGTGTGTGTATCAGTGTGTGTATCAGTGTGTGTATCAGTGTGTATCAGTGTGTATATCAGTGTGTGTATCAGTGTGTGTATCAGTGTGTGTATCAGTGTGTATCAGTGTGAATCAGTGTGTATATCAGTGTGTGTATCAGTGTGTATCAGTGTGTATCAGTGTGTATCAGTGTGTGTATCAGTGTGTGTATCAGTGTGTATCAGTGTGTGTATCAGTGTGTATCAGTGTGAATCAGTGTGTATATCAGTGTGTGTATCAGTGTGTGTATCAGTGTGTGTATCAGTGTGTATCAGTGTGAATCAGTGTGTATATCAGTGTGTGTATCAGTGTGTATCAGTGTGAATCAGTGTGAATCAGTGTGTATATCAGTGTGTATCAGTGTGTATCAGTGTGAATCAGTGTGTGTATCAGTGTGTGTATCAGTGTGTGTATCAGTGTGTATCAGTGTGAATCAGTGTGTATATCAGTGTGTGTATCAGTGTGTGTATCAGTGTGTGTATCAGTGTGTATCAGTGTGAATCAGTGTGTATATCAGTGTGTATCAGTGTGTATCAGTGTGAATCAGTGTGTGTATCAGTGTGTATCAGTGTGTATCAGTGTGTATCAGTGTGTGTATCAGTGTGTGTATCAGTGTGTGTATCAGTGTGTATCAGTGTGAATCAGTGTGTATATCAGTGTGTGTATCAGTGTGTGTATCAGTGTGTGTATCAGTGTGAATCAGTGTGTATATCAGTGTGTGTATCAGTGTGTGTATCAGTGTGTATCAGTGTGAATCAGTGTGTATCAGTGTGTATATCAGTGTGTATCAGTGTGAATCAGTGTGTGTATCAGTGTGTGTATCAGTGTGTGTATCAGTGTGTATCAGTGTGAATCAGTGTGTATCAGTGTGTATATCAGTGTGTATCAGTGTGTGTATCAGTGTGTGTATCAGTGTGTGTATCAGTGTGTATCAGTGTGTGTATCAGTGTGTATCAGTGTGTGTATCAGTGTGTATCAGTGTGTATCAGTGTGAATCAGTGTGTATCAGTGTGTATATCAGTGTATATCAGTGTGAATCAGTGTGAATCAGTGTGTATATCAGTGTGTGTATCAGTGTGTGTATCAGTGTGTGTATCAGTGTGTATCAGTGTGTGTATCAGTGTGTGTATCAGTGTGAATCAGTGTGAATCAGTGTGTATATCAGTGTATATCAGTGTGAATCAGTGTGTATCAGTGTGAATCAGTGTGTATATCAGTGTGTGTATCAGTGTGAATCAGTGTGTATATCAGTGTGTGTATCAGTGTGTGTATCAGTGTGAATCAGTGTGAATCAGTGTGTATATCAGTGTGTGTATCAGTGTGTGTATCAGTGTGTATCAGTGTGTGTATCAGTGTGTGTATCAGTGTGTGTATCAGTGTGAATCAGTGTGTATATCAGTGTGTGTATCAGTGTGTGTATCAGTGTGTGTATCAGTGTGTATCAGTGTGTGTATCAGTGTGTGTATCAGTGTGTGTATCAGTGTGTATCAGTGTGTATCAGTGTGAATCAGTGTGTATATCAGTGTGTGTATCAGTGTGTATCAGTGTGTATCAGTGTGAATCAGTGTGTATATCAGTGTGTATCAGTGTGAATCAGTGTGTATATCAGTGTGTGTATCAGTGTGTATCAGTGTGTATCAGTGTGAATCAGTGTGTATATCAGTGTGTGTATCAGTGTGTGTATCAGTGTGTATCAGTGTGTATATCAGTGTATATCAGTGTGAATCAGTGTGAATCAGTGTGTATATCAGTGTATATCAGTGTGAATCAGTGTGAATCAGTGTGTATATCAGTGTATATCAGTGTGAATCAGTGTGTGTATCAGTGTGTGTATCAGTGTGTGTATCAGTGTGTATCAGTGTGTATCAGTGTGTATATCAGTGTATATCAGTGTGAATCAGTGTATATCAGTGTGAATCAGTGTGTGTATCAGTGTGTGTATCAGTGTGTATCAGTGTGTATCAGTGTGTATATCAGTGTGTATATCAGTGTGTATCAGTGTGAATCAGTGTGTATCAGTGTGAATCAGTGTATATCAGTGTGTATCAGTGTGAATCAGTGTATATCAGTGTGAATCAGTGTGAATCAGTGTATATCAGTGTATATCAGTGTGAATCAGTGTATATCAGTGTGAATCAGTGTGTATATCAGTGTGTATATCAGTGTGTATATCAGTGTGTATATCAGTGTGTATCAGTGTGTATCAGTGTGTGTATCAGTGTGTGTATCAGTGTGTATATCAGTGTGTATATCAGTGTATATCAGTGTGAATCAGTGTGTATCAGTGTGTGTATCAGTGTGTGTATCAGTGTGTGTATCAGTGTGTATCAGTGTGTGTATCAGTGTGTATCAGTGTGTATATCAGTGTGTATCAGTGTGTATCAGTGTGTATCAGTGTGTGTATCAGTGTGTGTATCAGTGTGTGTATCAGTGTGTATCAGTGTGTATCAGTGTGTGTATCAGTGTGTATCAGTGTGTATCAGTGTGAATCAGTGTATATCAGTGTGAATCAGTGTGAATCAGTGTGTATATCAGTGTGTATCAGTGTGTGTATCAGTGTGTATCAGTGTGTATATCAGTGTGTATATCAGTGTGTATATCAGTGTGTATCAGTGTGTGTATCAGTGTGTGTATCAGTGTGTGTATCAGTGTGTATCAGTGTGTGTATCAGTGTGTATCAGTGTGTGTATCAGTGTGTGTATCAGTGTGTATCAGTGTGTATCAGTGTGTGTATCAGTGTGTGTATCAGTGTGTATCAGTGTGTATCAGTGTGTATCAGTGTGTGTATCAGTGTGTATCAGTGTGTATATCAGTGTGTATATCAGTGTATATCAGTGTGAATCAGTGTATATCAGTGTGAATCAGTGTGAATCAGTGTGTATCAGTGTGTATCAGTGTGTGTATCAGTGTGTATCAGTGTGTGTATCAGTGTGTATCAGTGTGTATATCAGTGTATATCAGTGTGAATCAGTGTATATCAGTGTATATCAGTGTGAATCAGTGTGTGTATCAGTGTGTATCAGTGTGTATCAGTGTGTGTATCAGTGTGTATCAGTGTGTGTATCAGTGTGTATCAGTGTGTGTATCAGTGTGTATATCAGTGTGTATCAGTGTGTATCAGTGTGTGTATCAGTGTGTATCAGTGTGTGTATCAGTGTGTATCAGTGTGTATCAGTGTGTATCAGTGTGTGTATCAGTGTGTATCAGTGTGTATCAGTGTGTATATCAGTGTATATCAGTGTGTATCAGTGTGTATATCAGTGTATATCAGTGTGAATCAGTGTATATCAGTGTGAATCAGTGTGAATCAGTGTGTATCAGTGTGTATCAGTGTGTGTATCAGTGTGTATCAGTGTGTATATCAGTGTATATCAGTGTGAATCAGTGTATATCAGTGTGAATCAGTGTGAATCAGTGTGTGTATCAGTGTGTATCAGTGTGAATCAGTGTGTGTATCAGTGTGAATCAGTGTGTGTATCAGTGTGTATCAGTGTGTATCAGTGTGTGTATCAGTGTGTGTATCAGTGTGAATCAGTGTGTATCAGTGTGTATCAGTGTGTGTATCAGTGTGTATCAGTGTGTATCAGTGTGTGTATCAGTGTGTATCAGTGTGTATATCAGTGTATATCAGTGTGAATCAGTGTATATCAGTGTGAATCAGTGTGAATCAGTGTGTGTATCAGTGTATATCAGTGTGTATCAGTGTGTATATCAGTGTGTATCAGTGTGTGTATCAGTGTGTATATCAGTGTATATCAGTGTGTATATTTGTGTGTATCAGTGTGTATCAGTGTGTATCAGTGTATATCAGTGTGTATCAGTGTATATCAGTGTGTATCAGTGTGTGTATCAGTGTATATCAGTGTGTATCAGTGTGCATATCAGTGTATATCAGTGTGTATCAGTGTGTATATCAGTGTATATCAGTGTGTGTATCAGTGTGTGTATCAGTGTGTATCAGTGTGTGTATCAGTGTGTATCAGTGTGTATATCAGTGTGTATCAGTGTGTATATCAGTGTGTATCAGTGTGTGTATCAGTGTGTATATCAGTGTGTGAGAAACAGCGCGACTGTGGTGTGGAGAGCGGGACCGGTGCGTACAGACCGTGTCACAATATTCCGTCATTTATTTCAATCACATCGTGTCTGCTTGTCCAGTGATTTAGGAGGTGTTTATTTACTTGTTTGTTTGTTTGTTTGCTTGTTTGTTTACTGTGAAAAGTACATTCTGGGAGCTGCCCTGAACTGCCCCCATCCCCCCGCACTGCCCTCTCCCGTCTCCGAGCCCCCCGTCCCGCCATGCCCACCCCCGAGCCGCCCCGGACCCCGAAGCCATCGGCGGGGAGGTCCAGGAGAGCGGCGCCTTCGCCCAGGACCAGGAAGGCCAAGGCCACCCCAGATACCCCGGCCACCCCAGCCACCAGCGGGACCCACCCAGAGGAGCTGGGCCTGCAGACAGGAGGTGGGCAGCGTTTAGTGTCAACTCAGACCCTGCTGATTGAGGAATCTGATCCATCTGTTATTGACACACACACGCACACACGCACACATACAGAGAAACACACACACTCACACACAGACACACTCACAACTACAGATTAGAGTGACCAGTCAACCTTAGCAGCCTGTCTTGGCTGTGGGGGGGGACTGGGGAAGACCCTGGCGGCCACAGGGGGAGAACAGGCCCACTTCACACAGGCAGACCCCCAGGAGTCGAACCCAGGTCCCAGGAGGTGTGTCATAAAAACTCCCACGCCGCCGCAAGGGGTCTGTTCTGTCGCTGTGTGTGTATCGATGCCCGTCTGTGTGTCTCTTCCAGGAGAGCCGCAGTCACAGGGCACGGCACCGGGGACACCAGAGCAAAAGGACGTGTCTGAGACGGCCGCCCCGGAGCCAGACCTGGTGCTTTCTGCTGTTCTGTGTCATTAGCTGTGTGAACTGACTGTTCCTGTTCCTTCCTTGTGTCTCGGTTTCTGTTCCTGTTCCTTCCTTGTGTCTCGGTTTCTGTTCCTGTTCCTTCCTTGTGTCTCGGTTTCTGTTCCTGTTCCTTCCTTGTGTCTCTGTTCCTGTTCCTTCCTTGTGTCTCTGTTCCTGTTCCTTCCTTGTGTCTCGGTTTCTGTTTCTGTTCCTTCCTTGTGTCTCGGTTTCTGTTCCTGTTCCTTCCTTGTGTCTCTGTTCCTGTTCCTTCCTTGTGTCTCGGTTTCTGTTCCTGTTCCTTCCTTGTGTCTCGGTTTCTGTTCCTGTTCCTTCCTTGTGTCTCTGTTCCTGTTCCTGTTCCTTCCTTGTGTCTCTGTTTCTGTTCCTTCCTTGTGTCTCGGTTTCTGTTCCTGTTCCTTCCTTGTGTCTCGGTTTCTGTTCCTGTTCCTTCCTTGTGTCTCTGTTCCTGTTCCTGTTCCTTCCTTGTGTCTCTGTTCCTGTTCCTTTCTTGTGTCTCGGTTTCTGTTCCTTCCTTGTGTCTCGGTTTCTGTTCCTGTTCCTTCCTTGTGTCTCGGTTTCTGTTCCTGTTCCTTCCATGTGTCTCTGTTCCTGTTCCTGCCTTGTGTCTCGGTTTCTGTTCCTGTTCCTTCCTTGTGTCTCTGTTCCTGTTCCTGTTCTTTCCTTGTGTCTCTGTTTCTGTTCCTTCCTTGTGTCTCTGTCTCTCTTGCAGTTCCTTCCTTGTGTCTCTGTTCCTGTCTCTGTTCCTGTTCCTTCCATGTGTCTCTGTTCCTGTTCCTGCCTTGTGTCTCTCTCTCTTGCTGTTCCTTCCTTGTGTCTCTGTTCCTGTCTCTGTTCCTGTTCCTGCCTTGTGTCTCTGTCTCTGTTCCTGTTCCTTCCATGTGTCTCTGTTCCTGTTCCTGTTCCTTCCTTGTGTCTCTGTCTCTCTTGCAGTTCCTTCCTTGTGTCTCTGTTCCTGTCTCTGTTCCTGTTCCTTCCATGTGTCTCTGTTCCTGTTCCTGCCTTGTGTCTCTCTCTCTTGCTGTTCCTTCCTTGTGTCTCTGTTCCTGTCTCTGTTCCTGTTCCTGCCTTGTGTCTCTGTCTCTGTTCCTGTTCCTTCCATGTGTCTCTGTTCCTGTTCCTGCCTTGTGTCTCTCTCTCTTGCTGTTCCTTCCTTGTGTCTCTGTTCCTGTCTCTGTTCCTGTTCCTGCCTTGTGTCTCTGTCTCTGTTCCTGTTCCTTCCATGTGTCTCTGTTCCTGTTCCTGTTCCTTCCTTGTGTCTCTGTCTCTCTTGCAGTTCCTTCCTTGTGTCTCTGTTCCTGTCTCTGTTCCTGTTCCTTCCATGTGTCTCTGTTCCTGTTCCTGCCTTGTGTCTCTCTCTCTTGCTGTTCCTTCCTTGTGTCTCTGTTCCTGTCTCTGTTCCTGTTCCTGCCTTGTGTCTCTGTCTCTGTTCCTGTTCCTTCCATGTGTCTCTGTTCCTGTTCCTGCCTTGTGTCTCTCTCTCTTGCTGTTCCTTCCTTGTGTCTCTGTTTCTGTTGCTGTTCCTTCGTTGTGTGTCTCTGTCTGGGACCCCAGTGAATAAACTCTCTCTAACCCCACACACACACATAGAAGCCCCTGTTGAAGCTGCGCGTGTCCCTCAGCGGGCTGACGGAGGACATGTGGACGGAGGAGATTGACCAGGCTCTGGACAGGTTTGCCCGCTGCCCCGACCTGCCGGCGCTGCTGCTGTACCGGGACACCTACGCCGGGCTGCGGGCCGACTTCAGCATGCCAGCACAGGTAACGGGGTACTCTGTCTTCCCTCTCTCTTCCTCTCTCTCTGTATTGACATGGAATGCTTCTCATTTCCTTCTTTTTTGTGTATTTATTTATTCGTTTTTTTGTTTTTTAACCCTCATGGTAACAAATCAGAGGAGAAACATTAAACAATTTGAATCACAAAGCCACTCAAAACTCACTCTCTCCCCTCCTTTTTAACACCTCTCTCCCTCTCCATCTCTCCCCATCTCTCTCCTCCTATGTACTGCCCTCTCCCTCCCCTTCCCTCTTTCTCCCTCAACATCTCTTCCTCTCTCTCCCACACCCTCTCCCTCCCTCCCTTCCTCTCTCTCCCTCTTTTTCCCACACCATCTCTCCCTGCCTCCTTCCCTCTCTCTCACTCTCCATCCCTCCCTCTCTCTCCCTCCCCCTCTTTCTCCCTTGCCATCTCTCCCTTTCTATCCCTCTGTTTCCCTCCCCTCCTCTCTCTCCCACCTGATCTCTCCCTCCCTTTTTCCCACACCATTTCTCCGTGCCTCTCTTCATGCCTCTCCCTCCCTCCCCCTTCCTCTTTCTCCCTTCCCCTCTCCCTCTATCCCTCTCTCCCTCCCCCTCTCCCCCAGGCCCCGGAGCAGCTCTGGTACTTCGTGCGGGTGCAGGAGGAGCCGCTGACGGCAGAGAACCTGGCCCGCTCGGTGTTGTGCGGCTCGGTGCGGGGGTCCGCCACGGAGAGCCTGCTGCGCCTGGCCACTGGGGTCCTGGTCCCCCAGATGGCGGGCGGCGCCGCCTGGCCCGAGAGCATCCGGAACAACTTCGCCGGCCACATGCACCGCTTCCTGGCCAGCCTCACGGGTACGTTCAGCGCGACAGACCTGCTCTCCTGTGGCTGGCTTTAAGAGCCGCGTGGTCACAGCCCCTGCACACGCCCGAGACGTGTTCCAAGAGCAATAGCATGTCCGAGAGGAGGGGATATTATGATCATAAGTCGAGACAATGTCCAGGAGCATCGTTTTCAAATGAACCTGACACCGGCCTCATCAGCTGAGAGAGGTCCTTTGGATTGGCTAGATATTTGTAGAGTCACGCTCTGTGATGGGGTATAAAGATATCATCTGTAGGGATGAGGACAGACTGTAACGTCCCTCCCGTCGGTCAGTACCACTCCTATGTGCTGCAGCTGCGCAAATGCCAGCAAAGACGCGGTGTAGACGAGCCGCACATGGTTCCCTTCAGCAGAATCTCAGCTGCCCCCTAAAAGCGCAGGTCTCCATCGCAAACCGTTTCCCCATGAATGAACACTCTGTAATTGATGAATACCTCAGACAACAACTTGTTAAATGGATATTAATCTGTGTAAAAATAGCTTCCTATTAGAAGAGGTATGGAAATGGCATAATAACAGCAGCAATAAGCAGACCTGCCCACTCTCACACATCTCCTGTCAGACTCTCCTGTTATTACTGTCTCCCGATATTAACTATAAAGGTTGATAAAGGAATATTTAGCAATTATAGCTGTAACTGTTCAGTTTTTATTTAATTTTCATTCAATAATAGTTCAGCAATGTGAGCTGCAAGGAAAATTTAGCGTCCTTGTGGCGATGTTTTCCGGTCATAACAGCGAAATACAACATGTATTGGACTATCCAGCTAATGTATACAGTCTATTTAATTAAACGATATACTTTTCCACTTTTCCAAACACTCAACACACAGACTGCCGCTCTGCGTTCGGAAACACGTGTGCATTCGAGTTCCAGCGAATACAAAATGTATACACTTAACACTTAATTTACGTTGTCAAAGTATTTCCCTGCAGAACGTCTCTGGGAGGAAGCCATTTGGCGCGTTCGTGTAGCGCAGATTTCCGCAGATCTGCGCAGATCTGCGCAGATCTGCAGAATTCCACCGAGTGTGTCTATGGTCAATGCAACTATTCTAATCCTAGAACACTTTGATCCAGGCAATTCCAAAGTCATATTTTTCCACACCCGTAACCTGCAAGAACCTATCTTCTGCCTCTTTGCTCTCCATGAAATTTGTCCTCCTGGACCGAAAGCTGTCCAGATGCCATATTTTAAAAACATAGCATCACTACAATGTCGACAGACTGAATCATGTAGAGCAACGTGAGGGCCGTCTGTCCTGTGTTTCAGATGCCAGGTTCAAGCTGCAGGGACACACGGTGCTGTACGTCCCCACAGAGGCACTGAGACTCCAGCCTGCCCAGGCAGCCAAGGACAAGGAGCTGGTCCAGAGACTGGAGAGTGAGTGTGGGGAGAGGTAGGGAGAGGGAGGGAGAGGGAGAGGCGGAGAGAGACAGGGAGAGGGGGAGGGACGAGGAGGGGGAGGGGGAGAGGGAGGGTGGGGGGCGAGAAGGAGGAGGAGGGGGAGAGGGGGGGATGGAGAGGGAGTGATGAAGATGAGAGAGGGAGAGGGAGAGGGGAAGAGAGAGAGGGAGAGAGGGGGAGGGAAGGAAGGAAAGGTAGGGATGAAGGGAAGGAGAGTTGAAAGGAAGGAGAGAGAGGGGGAGAGGGAGGGAGAAGGAGGGGATGGAGAGGGGGTGATGGAGGGAGAGGGGGTGATGGAGGGAGAGGGGGGGAGGGAGAGAGGGATGAAGATGGGAGAGAGAGAGGGAGAGGGGGAGGGGATGGAGAGGGAGTGATGGAGGGAAAGAGGGATGGAGGGAGTGAAAGTGATGAATATGGTGGAGAGGGGGGAAGGAAGGAAGGAGAGGTAGGGTTGAAGGGAAGGAGAGTTGGAGGGAAGGAGAGAGAGGGGGAGAGGGAGGGAGTGAAGAAATGACAGAGAGGAAGGGAAGGAGAGGGAGGGAGAGAGGTGAGGAGATGGGGGATGAGAGAGGGGTGGGGAGATGGGAAGGGGAGGGCACCAGGGATGTTGGAGGCAGGGGAGAGAGGAGGAGGGCAAGGGGGGGAGAGAGGGGCAGAGAGAGGGTGGGAGGGGGAGGGGAAGACGGAGAGGGAGAGAGAGGTTGGACAGGGGAAAGAGGAGAGAGCGAGAGAAAATGGGAGGCAGGCGAGATAAAGAAAAAGTAAAAAAGTAAAAGAGCGACAGAGGAAGCTAACCCCCCCTTGTCCTGTCATCCTCTCCTCTCCTCCTCCCTCTCCTCCCTCTCCCTCCCCCTCTCCCCAGCGGCCATGATCCACTGGACGCGTCAGATCAAGGAGGTGCTGAGCGCGCAGGAGGCGCTGGAGACGGGCGAGGCCAGCGGCCCCCTGGACGAGCTGCGCTTCTGGAGCAGCCGCTGCGCAGACCTGTCCGGCATCAGCCAGCAGCTGCACCAGCCCGGCGTGCGGCACATCCACAGCGTGCTGGAGCTCAGCCAGTCCTCCTACCTCCCCGCCTTCCACAAGCTGTCCCGCCAGATACAGGTACCGAGGGGGAGGGATAGGGAGAGGGAGAGAGGGGATGAGAGAGAGGGAGAGAAAGGAGGGGAGGGGGAGAGGGAGAGAGAGAGAGAGAGAGAGAGGGAGGGAGAGGGAGGGAGAGGGAGGGGGAGAGGGGGAGAGGGAGGGTGGTTGGGGAAGGAAAGAGAGGGAGAGGGAGAGGGAGAGGGTTGGAGAGGGACAGAAGAGAGAGAGAGAGAGGGTTGGAGAGGGCCAGGAGAGGAGAGATGGGGAGAGAGGAGAGGGAGATAGATGTAGGAAGAGAGACAGATAGAGCGAGGGAGGGAGAGACAGGGAGAGAGAGTGACAGCTGTGCCTTATGTTGAGTCGTGAGTTATTCCTCTCTACGATGCAGGACAGACTCAGATGTGTCATCTCTCGAATTAAATCTCTCCTGCTGATGCGTGTCCCCTCTGTCGTGTCTCCTGTGTGTGCGTGTGTGTTGCGTGTCCAGGACGGGTCCGAGCAGGCCCAGTCCAACCTGTCCTTCCTGTCCATCCTGCGGGAGCCCTGTGAGGAGCTGTCCACCCTGAGGCCGCGCGACGTCCCGGCCCGCCTGCCCCGCCTGCTGAGCCTGGTGCGCATCATCTGGGTCAACTCGGCACACTACAACACCCGCGAGCGCATCACCGCCCTGCTGCGCAAGGTGAGGTCACGGGGAGGGCACGGGGATGGGGAGGGCGCTGGGGTAGTGTTGTCTGAGAGAGAGAGAGCTTGTTCGTCTCAACTCTCTGTTGTGTAGGGGATCATGGCTGTGATTGTTGTGTTGCCTGCAGGGGTGGCACCCCACACAGAGGCTGGGGAGGGGGCAGACGCACTGTGAAAGATACACACGCAGGGGGGTGTTTGTGTGTTTGATTGTGTGTTTTTATATTGATTTCCTGTCATACTGGATGCCCCCTTCTGCAGCGCGTCAGGGCCTGAGGGGCTGGACAGATAGGATTAGGATTGAACTGATTGTGTGTCTGCGTGCATCTGTGATTCTCCGTGTGTTTGCGTGTCTGTGTATGTGAGTGTCTCTGTGTGTTTCTGTGAGTGTGTCTGTTTATGTGAGTGTGTCTGTGCGTTTCTGTGCATGTGCGTGTGTCTGTGCGTGTCTGTGTGTCTGTGCGTTTCTGTGCATGTGAGTGTGTCTGTGCGTGTCTGTGTATGTGAGTGTCTCTGCGTGTTTCTGTGAGTGTGTCTGTTTATGTGAGTGTGTCTGTGCATTTCTGTGCATGTGAGTGTGTCTGTGCGTGTCTGTGTATGTGAGTGTCTCTGCGTGTTTCTGTGAGTGTCTGTTTATGTGAGTGTGTCTGTGCGTTTCTGTGCATGTGAGTGTGTCTGTGCATGTCTGTGTATGTGAGTGTCTCTGCGTGTTTCTGTGAGTGTCTGTTTATGTGAGTGTGTCTGTGTGTTTCTGTGCATGTGAGTGTGTCTGTTTATGTGAGTGTGTCTGTGCGTTTCTGTGCATGTGAGTGTGTCTGTGCGTGTCTGTGTATGTGAGTGTGTCTGCATGTGTCTGCGTGTGTATGTGAGTGGGTCTGCGTGTTTCTGTGCGTGTCTGTATGTGAGTGTCTGTGCATTTCTGTGCATGTGAGTGTGTCTGTGCGTGTCTGTGTATGTGAGTGTCTCTGCGTGTTTCTGTGAGTGTCTGTTTATGTGAGTGTGTCTGTGCGTTTCTGTGCATGTGAGTGTGTCTGTGCATGTCTGTGTATGTGAGTGTCTCTGCGTGTTTCTGTGAGTGTCTGTTTATGTGAGTGTGTCTGTGTGTTTCTGTGCATGTGAGTGTGTCTGTTTATGTGAGTGTCTGTGCGTTTCTGTGCATGTGAGTGTGTCTGTGCGTGTCTGTGTATGTGAGTGTGTCTGCATGTGTCTGCGTGTGTATGTGAGTGGGTCTGCGTGTTTCTGTGCGTGTCTGTATGTGAGTGTCTGTGCATGTGAGTGTGTTTGAGCATGTCTGTGTCTGTGTGTGTCTGTGTGTGTCTGTGTATGTGAGTGTGTCTGTGCGTGTCTGCGTGTGCATGTCTGTGCATGTCTGTGCGTGTGAGTGTGTCTGTGCGTGTCTGTGTATGTGAGTATGTGGCTGTGTCTCTGTGTGTGTGTGTGTGTGTGTATGTGAGTGTGTGGCTGTGTCTCTGTGTGTGTGTGTGTGTGTGTGTGTATGTGTGTGTGTGTGTGTGTGTGTGTATGCGAGTGTGTGGCTGTGTCTCTGTGTGTGTGTGTGTGTGTGTGTGTATGTGTGTGTGTGTGTGTGTGTGTGTGTGTATGCGAGTGTGTGGCTGTGTCTCTGTGTGTGAGTGCGTGTTTGTATCCAGAAACAAACAAACAAGTGTGGTGGCCTTAGGGAATGCAGTGCCTGCTGTGCGTATCCTCTCGTTCCCCTGTTTGACGCCTTCCCGTGACACCCTGCTGTGTGTTGCAGGTGAGCAACGAGCTGATCCGGCTGTGCTGCAGGGAGATCTCTCTGGAGCGCATCTTCGAGGGCTACGTGTCGTCCAGCAAGGACACGCTGCGGGACTGTGTGCACTGCTGCCTGGCCTGGAAGGACAGCTACCTGCACGCCTCGCAGATGCACCACAAGTGGGTCCGCCCCCTCTCCCTCTCTCTCTCTCTCTCCCCTCCTCCCCGATCTGTCTGCACTGAAGTGACACCCCGGGGGCCTCTGTGTCCGTGTGCTCCCACAGGTGCTCTAAGACCGGATGGGTTCTGGACCAGACCAGCATCTTCGCCCAGGTGGACGCCTTCTTGCAGCGCTGCCGGGACCTGCTGGAGGTGCGGGGCACGAGGGGATGAACGAGTGAACGAGTGAATGAATGAGTGAATGAGTGAATGAACAATGACATTACAAAACATGTTCTTCCCCACTCTCCCTCCTTCTCCCTTTCTCCCCCCCCTCGCTCCCTTTCCATCTTTCCCTCCCTCTCTCCCCTCCATCCGTCCCTTCTATCTCCTTCCTTCTCCTGTTCTCCCCCCTCTCTCCCTTTCTCTCTTTCTCTCCCTCTCTCCCCCTCCAATCTCCCTCCTCCTCTCTCTTCCTCTCCCTCCCTTTCTCTCTCCCCCTCCCTATCTCTCTCTTTTCCCTTCCATCTTTCCCTTCTATCTCCCTCATTCTCCCTTTCTCTCTCTCTCCCTCCCTCTGTCTCTCAGGTGTGTGAGTGCCAGCAGCACTTTGCTCGCTGGGAGGATGGGACTCAGACCCCTCTGCCCTGCTTCGGGGGCTGTCAGGGGCCAGAGGTGGGCCGCAGCCTGCTGGAGGTCCAGGGCACCTTCTACAAGAGCCTGGAGGCCCTGCGCCGGGTCCGCCACTCCATCCTGGACGTCAAGAGCCCGTCCTGGCACGAGGACTACAGCCGGTCAGTGTGCCGGGGAGGACAGGAGAGGGGGAGGGGGAGGGGGAGGGGGAGGTGGAGGAGGAGAGAGGAGAGAGGAGAGGTCTAACCCCCCCGCCCCGTTCTGCCACAGGTTCCGTGCCCGCGTGAAGGACCTGGAGGTCATGACCCAGAACCTGATCAGCGCCGCCTTCGAGCCGGTCGGCACCGTGGAGCAGGGGCTGGAACTGCTGGACGTCTTCCAGCACCTGTCCGCCCGAGAGGTCAGAGAGAGAGAGGAGGGAAGAGGGTGACGGAGAGAGAGGGGGAGAGGGTGACGGAGAGAGAGGAGGGCGGGAGAGAGAGAGAGAGGAGGAAAGAAGGTGACCGAAAGAGAGGGAGAGGAGGGAAGAGTGTGACAGGGTGACACATAGAGGGTCGTCTCTGAGTCACGCGTGTCGCCCCGTGCCGTCCCCAGGCCCTGCGGCGCAGCCTGGACCGGCGCGCGGTGGACGTGCTGGCGCTGTTCAAGGAGGAGCTGGGCCTGGTGAACCGCGAGCTGAGCCGCAAGAGCGCCCCGCTGCCCGCACACCAGCCCCGGCAGGCCGGCCAGGCGCACTGGGCCCGGGCGCTGCGGCGCCGCGTGGACCGGCCCATGGAGGTGAGGGAGCGGCCGGGGGAGGGCTGGGGCGTGTGGGTCTCCGCCACGCTCGGGATCATGTGCTTCTGCTTCTCTCTTCCTCTCCCTCTCTCCCCCTCCTCTTCTCCCTTTCCATCTACTTCTGCTTCTCTCTCATTCTTCTTCCCCTCCATTTCTCTGTCATCCTGATTCCCTCCTCTCCCTCTTTCTCTCTGTCTCACCCTCTTCCCTCCCCCTTTCTCCCTCTCTCTCCCCTTCTCTCATCCTCCTCTTCTCCTTCTCCCTCACATACTCCCTCTCTCTCCTTCCCTCCATCCCATCTCTCCCTGTCTCCCTCTCTTCCTCCATCCCTCTTTCCCATTTTCCTCTCCCTCTCTGCCTCCCCCTCCCCTTCTCCCTCTCTCTCCACTTCTCTCATCCTCCTCTTCTTCTCTCTCCTTCTCCTTCCCCCTTTCCTACTCCATCTGTCTCTCTCCCTCCCTCCCTGTCTCTCCCTATTTCCCTCTCCCCTTCCCCCCTCCCCATCTCATCCTTCTCTCCCCATTTCCTCTCCCTCTCTACCTCCCTCAGGCCCTGCAGCGCGCTCACTTCATGCCCCAGATGGGCAGTGTGGAGGAGACGCGCTCTGACTACCTGAAGCTGGTGCAGACGCTGGACGAGCTGCTGCGCCGGCTCTTCACCCAGTGGAGCCAGAGTCTGGACCGGAACAGCCTGAGGAGGCTGGACTGTCCCCTGATGAGCCGCTGCCAGGAGCGGCCCGGCCTGCTGGACCTCAACTTCGACCGGTCAGTGTGTCTCTGTCTCTGTGTCTCTCTGTGTCTCTCTGTGTGTCTCTGTGTGTGTGTGTCTCTTTGTGTCTCTCTCTGTGTGTCTCTGTCTCTGTGTGTCCTTGTGTGTCTCTGTCTCTCTGTGTGTCTCCGTGTGTGTCTCTGTGTGTCTCTGTGTGTGTGTGTCTCTTTGTGTCTCTCTCTGTGTGTCTCTGTCTCTGTGTTTCTCTCTGTGTGTCTCTGTGTGTCCATGTGTGTCTCTGTGTGTCTCTCTCTGTGTGTCTCTGTCTCTTTGTGTCTCTGTGTGTCCCTGTGTGTCCCTGTGTGTCTCTCTGTGTGTCTCTTTGTGTGTCTGTGTCTCTGTGTGTCTCTGTGTTTCTCTCTGTGTGTCTCTGTGTGTGTGTGTCTCTTTGTGTCTCTCTCTGTGTGTCTCTGTCTCTGTGTGTCTCTCTGTGTCTCTCTGTGTGTCTGTGTCTCTGTGTGTCTCTCTGTGTGTCTCTGTCTCTGTGTGTCTCTGTGTTTCTCTCTGTGTGTCTCTGTGTGTGTGTGTCTCTTTGTGTCTCTCTCTGTGTGTCTCTGTCCCTGTGTGTCCCTGTGTGTCTCTGTCTCTGTGTGTCTCTCTGTGTCTCTCTGTGTGTCCCTGTGTGTCTCTCTGTGTGTCTGTGTCTCTGTGTGTCTCTGTCTGTTTGTCTCTCTGTGTGTCTGTGTCTCTGTGTGTCTCTGTCTGTGTGTCTCTCTGTGCGTGTGTGTTTCTCTGTGTGTCTCTGTGCGTGTGTGGTTCTGTATGTGTCTTTTGATCTCTCTTTGTCCATCTCACTTTAGCTCGCTCCATCTGTCCTCTGTCCACTCTGTCTCTCTCTCTCTGTCTCTCTGTGTCAATCTCTGTCCATCTCTGTCTCTCTCCATCTCTCTCTGTGATGGTCCGTCACCGATGTTCTGTGTGTCTCTGTGTCTGTCCCTGCCAGGAACCTGCTGAAGACGTTCTCCGAGGTGCGCTACTGGGAGCGGCTGCAGTTCGAGATCCCGCACTTCCTGTCTGAGGCATTCCAGCGCTGCGAGGAGCTGCGGGGCCTGCGGGAGAGCGTGCTGCTGGTGGTGCGCGACTACAACAGGTCCGTCCCTCTGTCTGTCCCTCTGTCTGTCTGGAGAGCGTGCTGCTGGTGGTGCGCGACTACAACAGGTCTGTCCCTCTGTCTGTCCCTCTGTCTGTCTATCTCTCTATCTCTCTCTCCCTCTCTCCCTCACTCTCAGGATCATCCAGGTGCTGTCCCCGGCCGAGCAGGGTCTGTTCCGGGAGCGGATCCGCTTCCTAGACAAGAAGATCCAGCCGGGCCTGTCCAAGCTGCTGTGGTCGTCCAAGGGGGCGTCGCGGCTCTTCATCACCGACTGCCGCCTGCAGGCCAGCAAGGTGGGGGTCCGGGGGTTCCAGTGGGGTGAACGGCAGAGCGAGAGGCCCCGACTGTGAGTGGAATACGGGCTGAACCACCCCTCCCTCCTCCCTCAGGTGCAGCTGCTGGTGGACCAGTACCAGGCCGCGTCGGCGCTGGTGGCCCAGCGGTGCCGTCACATGGCGGAGACGCTGCTGGTGCGCGTGGACGGGCGCCGGCTCTACAGCGACCTGGACTTCTGCTCCGAGCAGCAGGCGACCCGCGAGGCCCAGCAGCAGCGGCTGGCCCAGGCCCACCGCGACATCGTGGCCAGCCTGAGCCGGCTGTACGAGACCTTCCGCGCCGACGGGCCCGAGGTGCAGCGCCCTCCCCGGCACCCGCCCTGCCTCCTCTGCTGTCCCCTCCCTCTGTCCCCGTCTGTCCATCCCCGTCTCTGTCTCTCTAACCATCCTCTCTCTCACTCCTTCTCTCTCTCATCTCCCTCTCCCTCTCCTTCTCCCTCTCCCCCTCCCCCTCTCTCATTTATCTTCTCCCTCTCTCCCCCTCTCATCCCTCCCTCTCTCACTCCCTCATTCATCCTTCTCCCTCTCTCTCACTCCCCTCCTCTCACCTCTCATCTCTCTTCTCCCTCTCTCTCACTCCCCTCCTCTCACCTCTCATCTCTCTTCTCCCTCTCTCTCACTCCTTTTCCTCTCTCCCCCTCCCTCCCCCTCTCTCTCTCTCCCTCTCATCCCTCACTCCTCCCTGTCCCCAGGTGCAGCAGCAGTGGGTGTCCTACACGGAGCGGATGGATGGGCTGGTGGAGGAGGCGTGTCGTCTGTGTGTGAAGCGCTCCCTGCAGCTGCTGTCCCGCGCCGTCAACGGGGACGGCAAGAGCACGCCTGACCCGCTGTTCCGCGTGTTCCTGCAGCTGAGCCAAGACGCGCCCCCGCAGGTCTGCCCCGTCTACTGCCCCTCTACTGCCCCTCTACTGCTCCTCTCTCTACTGCCCCTGCAGGTCTGCCCCTCTCTCTACTGCCCCCGCAGGTCTGCCCAACTCTCTACTGCCCCCGCAGGTCTGCCCAACTCTCTCCTGCCCCCGCAGGTCTGTGGTCCCTCAGACTGGCAGTATTTGGGCCGCCCTCGTCCCTCAGGCATCTGCACACCAAGCCAAACGCCGTCCGCTCTTTTCTTCTGACTGTGATGTGCAGAGGGCTGTTTTCATGTATTTATGTCCCTTTCCGTGTCCCTATTCCTGCCCCCGTCCCTGTGTGTGTCCCTGTCTGTCTCCCTGTCCCTGTCCCCGTGTCTGTGAACAGCTGGAGTTCTCCCCCTCTCTGCACAATCTGGCCAACATCGTCACCAGCATCTCCGGTCAGCTGGTCAGCACCATCTCCATCATCAAGAGGCTCCCGGACCTGCTCACCCGCCAGCGCTCCCAGCGCGAGCCCATCCACTGCCTCGTGGGTGAGTGTGTGTGTGAGCGTGTGTGTTGACAGTGCCTTGACAATGTGTGTGTTGACGTGTGTGTGGGTGTTGACGTGTTTGTGTGTGTTGACGTGTTTGTGTGTTGTGTGTGTGTGTAATAATAGGAATCATAATAAAAGCAATCATAACAATAGGAATAGAACAGTAATAATAGCAGTAATAGAACAGTAGTACTGGTGTAGTCGGTTGAGAAGTCGGGCTCACCGGGGCCGTGGTGCTGGTTGCAGAGCGGGACGAGGACACGCACAAGATCCAGGCGCAGCTCGTGGCCGGCATGGTCACCAGCGCGGTGAAGCCGCAGGAGTACCTGAGCAAGTGGTACACCGAGTACCACGACATCTGGGAGATCAACAAGGACGCCTTCATCCGCCGCTACCAGCGCAACACCACCGCCGTGTCCGCCTACGACGCCGACATCGCCAGGTCAGTGTGTCACTCCCTCACTCTCTCACTCTCTCACTCTCGCACTCTCTTTCACTCTCACTAACACACTCTGTCACTGTCTCACACACACACACACTCTCACTCTCACACACTCTCACTCTCACACACTCTCACTCTCTCACTCTCTCTCTCTCAGGTACTCGGAGGTGGCGAACAATGTGCAGAAGGTGGAGACGGTGCTGCAGCTGCCGTTCGTGGAGGTGGACTGCTCGCCCCTCAAGGTGGCGCTGGTGCAGCACTGCGACGTCTGGCAGGCCAAGCTCACCAGCCTGTTGGGCACCATCGCAACGGCCCGGCTGCGGGAGCTGACCGCCTTCCTGAGGGACAGTGCCGCGCGGTCAGTGCCCTCCCCCTCCTTGCCTCTCGCCTCCCACCCCAGCTGTGTGTGTGTGTCTCTCCCTCTCTCCCTCTTCCCAATCCTCCTGCTCTCTCCCTCTTGCCCTCTTCCGTGTCTCAGTGTTGTGTGTCTCCGTGTTGTGTGTGTAATCTGTGTCTCAGTGTTGTGTGTGTAACCCCGTGTCTCAGTGTTGTGTGTGTAACCCGTGTCTCAGTGTTGTGTGTGTAACCCGTGTCTCAGTGTTGTGTGTGTAACCCCGTGTCTCAGTGTTGTGTGTGTAACCCGTGTCTCAGTGTTGTGTGTGTAACCCGTGTCTCAGTGTTGTGTGTGTAACCCCGTGTCTCAGTGTTGTGTGTGTAACCCGTGTCTCAGTGTTGTGTGTGTAACCCCGTGTCTCAGTGTTGTGTGTCTCAGTGTTGTGTGTGTAACCCGTGTCTCAGTGTTGTGCGTGTAACCCGTGTCTCAGTGTTGTGCGTGTACCTCGTGTCTCAGTGTTGTGTGTGTAACCCGTGTCTCAGTGTTGTGTGTCTCAGTGTTGTGTGTGTAACCCGTGTCTCAGTGTTGTGCGTGTACCCCGTGTCTCAGTGTTGTGTGTGTAACCCGTGTCTCAGTGTTGTGCATGTAACCTGTGTCTCAGTGTTGTGTGTGTAACCCCGTGTCTCAGTGTTGTGTGTGTAACCCCGTGTCCCAGTGTTGTGTGTCTCAGTGTTGTGTGTGTAACCCCGTGTCTCAGTGCTGTGTGTGTAACCCGTGTCTCAGTGTTGTGCGTGTAACCCCGTGTCTCAGTGTTGTGTGTGTAACCTGTGTCTCAGTGTTGTGTGTGTAACCTGTGTCTCGGCATGCCGCAGGGTGAGCCGGCCCCCTCAGACGCTGGCGGAGCTGGGGGAGAGTCTGAAGCTACTGGAGACGCTGCAGGCCGAGCTGCCCCGCCTCCAGGGCCAGATCCCCCCCCTGCACGAGCAGTTCAGCATCCTGGACAAGTACGAGGTCGCAGTGGACGAAGAGGTGGGGGTCCCCACACACACACACACACAGGCACACACTCACACACGCTCACACACTCACACACACACACAAACACACACACACACACAGACAGGCCTTTTCAGAACTGTTATCACAAGAACTGTCTCGCTGCCTCCCTCCTTTCTGCCTTCCCCTCCCCTTTCCTCCCCTTCCCTTTCTCCCTCCTTCCCTCCCTTCCTTTAACCCTCCCTCCTTACCTACTTCCCTCTCTCCCTCCCTCATTTCCTCCTCCCCCCACTCTCCTCCCTCTCCTCCCGCTCCCCCTCCCTGTGCTCTCCCAGGTGCTGGAGATGCTGTCGGCGCTGGGGGGCGAGTGGCTGTCCTTCCAGCAGTGTGTGCTGGACAGCGAGGCGATGCTGAAGACGCACAAGGACAAGTTCAAGAGCGGCCTGCTCTTCTCGGCCGACGAGTTCAAGAAGAGAGCGGTGGGCGCCCTGCAGGACTTCAGCGACTCCGGTACGCAACTCCTACACTCCTACACTGCTACACTGCTACTACTGCTTCACACAATCGCACACAGCTCGTCAGAAATCACAGCGCACAAAATCACAGTGATTGACTGTCCCCCACCAGCTGCAGTCACAGCTACTCGATCCAGGCACTGAACTGTTTGTGCGTTTGTTTACCCAGCATGTTCCTGTGTTTGTCTTTTTGCTGATCTGATCTCCTCTCCAGCCCCGTCTGGAAGCTTCGCCGCAGTCTGTCCGCTTCCCGGCTGTGTGCTTTAGGAACTCCGTGTTTTGTGCGTGCGTGTGCGTGCGTGTGCATGCGTGTGCGTGCGTGTGTGTGTCCGTGTGTGTGATTTGTGTGTCTGCGTGTCCGAATGTGTTGTCCGTGTGTCCGTGTGTGTCCGTGTGTGTGTCCATGTGTCTGTCTGTGAGTGTTTGTGTCTGTGTGTGTGTGTGTCCGCCCGTGTCCATGTGTGCGTCTATGTGTGCGTGTGTGTGCATGTGTGCGTGTGTGCATGTCTGTGTGTGTCTGTTCTGTTGCGCTGTGAGACACACAGGCTCCTGCTTTCTGCCCCCACGCCCTGCTGACCTTTGAACTCTGGAGACTCCGTGTCATTGTGACTTGGAATTTGTTTAGTTTTTTTGTCACCTGTTCCCCTTTCACTTTTTCCTCCCCTCTTTCTTTCTCTCATCTGTCTCTCTCTATCCATCTCCCTCCATATCCTCCCTCTTTCCCCTTCTCTCTCCATATCCCTCCAACTTTCCCTCTCTCCCTCTCTCTCTGGATCCCCCTCTTGCTCTGGGTGCGCAGGCCCATTCAGCAGTGCTCTGGGCTGGCAGGCGGCTCTGGAGCAGATCAGTGTCTCCCGGGCCCAGCTGGACGCGCTGCAGGAGGAGGAGGCGACCCTGCGCCACGGCCTGGGCATCTTCACCATCGAGCAGCCCTCCTCCAAGGACCTGCTGGCCCTGGACAAGGTGCGAGCGAGGGAAAGAGGGATGGGGGGAGGAGGGAGGGGTGATTGGGAAGAGGGAATGAAGGAAGGTGGGAAGGGGGAAGGTAGGAAAGGGAAGGTGGGAAGAGGGAAGGAAGGAAGGTGGGGAGGGGGAAGGTGGGAAAGGGAAGGTGGGAAGAGGGAAGGAAGGAAGGTGGGAAGAGGGAAGGAGGGAAGGGCCCACACACACACACACACACACAGACTGGTGGTCTCTCTCGCTCACTGTCTCACAAACCCCCTCCCTCTCTCTCTCTCCCTCCCTCTCTCAGGACCTGGAGCTGCTGCAGGGCGTGTGGGAGGTGAGCAGGGAGTGGGAGTGCCTGTGGGGCGAGTGGAAGACAGGCCGCTTCGAGGCGCTGCAGACCGAGAGCATGGAGCAGGCGGCGCAGGGCCTGTTCAAGAGGCTGCACCGGCTCGGACGAGAGCTCAAGGTCAGTGCGCAGTGGGCTGCGCTGGGCTGCGCTGGGCTGCGCTGGGGTGTACTGTGCTGTGTTGTAGTCTGCTTTGCTATACTGTAGTATGAAGGGGGGGTTGTATTGCGATCCTGTCTGACTGTTGGGGGGTTGTCTGCGCAGGACAAGCACTGGGACATTGTGGACGTGTCCAAGAGCCGGATAGAGCAGTTCAAGAGGACCATGCCCCTCATCAGCGACCTGAGGAACCCCGCCATGAGGGAGAGGTGAGACTGACACACTGACACACTGACTGACTGATATACTGACTGATAGATTGACTGACAGACTGACACACTGACTGGCACGCTGACTGACTGATTCACTGTCTGACACACTGACCAACACACTGACAGACACACTGACCGATTGATTGACTTACAGACTGACACACTGACTGGCACACTGACTGACACGCTGATCAATTGATTGACCGACAGACTGACACACTGACTGACACACTGATCGATTGATTGATTGACAGGCACTGGACACAGATCCAGTATGAGGTGCAGCGCCCTTTTGACCACACCGGGCCGGACTTCACCCTGGAGCGCATCGTGCAGCTGGGCCTGGAGCAGCACGCCGAGCGGATCAGCGAGATCTCCGGCACCGCCAGCAAGGAGCTGTCCATCGAGCAGGTACACTGCCCCCCCACACACAATGCCTCTCTGTGCTGTGGTGTGTGTCTTGACCGGTCCTCTCCTGTCCTCCTTGTCTCTCTGTGTTGTGGTGTATGTCTTGACCTGTCTGTCCTCTCCTGTCCTCCTTGTCTCTCTGTGTTGTGGTGTGTGTCTTGACCTGTCCTCCCTGCCGGCTGTGCTCCTCAGGCCCTGGAGGGTATTGCTCGGACCTGGGAGGAGACTCGCTTGGACATGGTCCCCTACAAGGACAAGGGCCACCACAGGCTGAGGTAGGACCTGGCCACCACGCAGAGCACAGGGCAGTGTGTCCCTCAATCTCTCTTCCCAGTCGGAGGGTCCCTCAGACTCTCTTCCCAGCCGTTGTGTCCCTCAGACTCTTCCCACCCAGTGTGTCCCTGAGACTCTTCCCAGCCATTGTGTCCCTCAGACTCTTCCCAGCCGTTGTGTCCCTCAGACTCTTCCCACCCAGTGTGTCCCTCAGACTCTTCCCAGCCGTTGTGTCCCTCAGACTCTTCCCAGCCGTTGTGTCCTTCAGACTCTTCCCCCGGAGTGTCCCTCAGACTCGCAGTAGTAGTAACAGTAGTAGTGATAATAGTAACAGCAGTAACTGTAGTAAAACAAACTATAAACACAGTGTCAGCTGTCAATGTGAGTCAATGCGACTGGGTTTAATCCCATCAAACACAGGGATCACATCAATAAACACGGATCTCTCTTTAAACACAGCGCCGTCTCTGCGCCTTTATTTACTTATCAACGCCTCCCTTTCTTTCATTTCACCTTATTTATTTCTGCCAGAGGTGTCCTGGCGTCAGCTCCTCGACAAACTGTGTGTCTGTGTGGGGGGTCCTGAAATAGAACAGGCTGTGGAGTCGTCGAGGCCCCACCTATATCAGCCCTGTCTATATATAGTCCTGCGAGCTGGGGGGGTGTTCTGGAGAATCTCTCTGTCTTACTCTCTCTCTCTCTCTCTCTCTTTCTTTCTTTTTAAGTATTCACTTTATCTTGTTCACTCTCTTTCCTCTGTCTTTCACTCTCTCTCTTACATTCCCGTGTTTTCCTCTCTCTCTCACTCTTTCCTCTGTCTTTCACTCTCTCTCTTTCCTGTCTTTTCTCCTGTGTCTCTCTCTCTTTCTGCTGTCTTTCACTCAAATTCAAATTCAGAGGAGCTTTATGGGCATGATTAGCACAGCAGTTTTGCCAAAGCAGGTGCAATTAAACCAATTACATCAATTTTTTAATCATTCTTTTAACATCGTGTGACAGGAATTAATTGAAAAGGATACGTGAGAAGCAGTGGGGAAATGGGGAGGTACAGATCATGGAAAATGGTGTCGCACAGGGAGAGATGGTAATGATGATGATGTTTAACAACAATAATAATGATGATGATAATAGTAATACAAATAACAGTGATAATGACAATAATAGCAGTAATAATAATACTGCAGATAATAGACAAAATAATAATAAACAATAATAGTAATAAAATAGCCTACAGTTCAGTAATGATATATACTGTAATGTATATACTCTCTCTCTTTCCTGTCTTTCCCTCTCTCTCTCTTTCCTGTCTTTCACTCCCTCTCACTGTCTTTCCTCTGTCTTTCCCTCTGTCTCTCACTCTTTTCTCTCTCTCTGTATTATCGTTCGGAGCTCAGAGCTGTCGCAGGGGGTCCGGTTATCTGTGTCGTGTGTGTCGGGGTTGTGCTCGGACACCGTTCCTGAGCCGGCAGTGGCCGCTCGACGCGCTCCACACACCGGGGATGCAGACGCACATGTATGTAACGCAGCACGCCACTCTTCACTGGGGGCGAACGCCAGCCCTGAGGTGTTAGAGTGTGTGAGCATCCTGTCTCCAGGGTCTTGTGTCTGCAGATGACACTGTTATTGTGTTTGACCTCCACTACTACAGCTGCTACTCATACCGTTACTACAGCTGCTACTCATACCGTTACTACAGCTGCTACTCATACTGTTACTACTGCTGCTACTACCGCCAGTACTACTTCTACGGCCACTGCTAGGAGGCATGATACAGCCCCATCTCCCTCTCTTTCCCTGTCTCCCTCCCTCTCTGTCTCTCCCCATCTACCTTTTCTTCTCCTCATCTCCCTCTCCCTCCCCCTCTCTCCTTCTCCCTCCCTCTCTCCCTCCCTCTCTGTCTCTCCCCATCTACCTCTCCCTCCCCCTGATACAGCCCCATCTCCCTCTCTCCCTCCCTCTCTGTCTCTCCCCCTCTCTCCTTCTCCCTCTCTCCCTCTCTCTGGTCTGTTCATTCCCATCCTGCCACAGTGCAGTGCTTCAGTCCGCTCTGGTGACTCGAATGTGTCTCACAGTGCAACGTCTCCACCTGCTGTTCCCTCCTGGTGCTGCGCTCCGTGTGCCGGCTGGAGTGAGGAAACGAGCACGTGTGTGGATTAGGCCTGGCTACCGTGTTTCACGTGCAAATAAAAAGCTATTGGCTGTCACTGTTATCAATAATTAAGCATGTCTATCAAGAGGCGAGAGAACGAGTGAGAAAAGGAACAAAAATAGCCTGTTGTTGGATGTTAAAGACGTGACTTACAGCTTGAATCCAGCCGTGACTGATTATCTTATTGAAACTCTGTGTGGATCAATCCCAGCATTTTGTACCAGCATATAAACATCAGTAGCAGATTAAGTGTTTGTCATGTGTGTTATTAATGCATGAAGTATGTGTAATTGATATGACTAAGTACCTCACTGACGGACACACTGACTTACTGACACACTGACGGACACACTGACTGACAGAGTGACTGTCTGACACACTGAGTGGCTGACACACTGACTGACTGACACACTGATGCCTCGGTTCCACTGGCGTCGTGTCGTGTCGTGCCGGAGTCCCAGAGCTTTTTTTGCAAAACCAGGCCGCTGTGATCCGTCCCTCTGATGGAGGAGCAGCGACTGTGGGTTTAGTTTGTGTTTCGTTTTAAAAACAGAGACAGAGATCAACACTACGAGCGATACAGCCTGACGTGGAGAGGACTTTGTGTCTGTTTTATTATTTGTGCTTTACATGATTGTAAACAGTGTAATAAATACACGTTTCTGTTCAGAGATATTAGGAAGAGATGAACGTGTAGACAACATTATATTCAGACAAGCATGTTCACATAAGAACACGTTTCCATGTTCAACAATAATACTAAATAGCAAATATGTATTGTTATTATTATCGTCATTATTTGTGCTAGTATATATGTATTTTAAACTGCACAGCGTCACTCCCTTAACTTATTACTCTTACTACAGATTTGTAACTGCAAACAATACTTTTTTCCGTATTATTTATAATTTACTTAACAGACGTCCTTAACCAGGGCAAGTTACAGTTGGAACAAAATACACACGTTTCACGATTATTCATCCAGCTACAATATAGCCGGTTTAATTTAACTAAAGTGTGCGCGTCTCAGTCATGGCGTTTATGGATGCATTTATTAAACCAGTCCATAATGTTTTACAGGGAAACCCAGATCTGTTGTATTTATTTATTCATGAATTTATCTTGTAAATGGACATGTTAACTGAATCGTGTTCGCCTTCACACTGATTGTCTCTGCGGATTGTCCTGCACACCATTCACACAACACAGCCTGAAACACCGGCCAGCTGTTCATGCAATATTAATAACATCGGCTGCTACGATCTGATTATTATCCTTCAGTTTATTTTAACTAGTCAGCACTGCACCGGTCCTGTGAAATCCAAGTGTTTAATACACTGATATTAACTGTAAGCAGTCATTGTTTCTGTATGTGGATTTCACTCCATGCTGCTAATAAACTTGTAATTTCTTTGTGATCGCACACGGCACTTGAGATTATATCTTCCGATACAATGTATCTGATCTCTTCACTGTGTCTCAAGTCAATCACACACCTCCAATTCTGAAAGCGAATCATGTCCTCAGTGGGGACGGACACTTACGGACACGTCCAGCACCAGCAAGTTAACCCGCCACAAAACACGGACTCGTCCGGACGTGTCCGCCAGTGGAAATGGGGCATGAGTGACTGACACACTGACTGACTGACACACTGACCGACTGACTGAGTGATACACTGACTGACACACTGAGTGACTGACTGACATACTGAGTGACTGACACACTGAGTGACTGACTGACTGTTTGTCGTGTGTTGTTAATGCATGAAGTATGTGTAATCGATATGACTAAGTACCTCAATGACTAACGCACTGACTTACTGACACACTGACCGACTGACTGACACACTGACTGACTGAGTGATACACTGGATGACACACTGACTCTATCTCTCAGGGGCACGGAGGAAGTGTTCCAGGCCCTGGAGGACAACCAGGTGACCCTGTCCACAATGAAGGCGTCCCGGTTCGCGCGGGCCTTCGAGCGGGAGGTGGACCGCTGGGAGCGCGGCCTGTCCCTCGTCCTGGAGGTCATCGAGAGCCTGCTGACTGTGCAGCGCCAGTGGATGTACCTGGAGGTCAGCGGGGGTCAGGGGTCACAGGACCGGGGGTCATGGGGTCGGGGGTCACGGGGTTATGGGGCCCTGGCCTTCTCACACTGTCCGTACGTCACCTCCCGCCTTCCAGAACATCTTCCTGGGGGAGGACATCCGCAAGCAGCTGCCCCGGGAGTCGGCCGAGTTCGACGACATCAACACCCGCTGGAGAGCCATCATGGAGCGGCTGAGCAAAGACAACAACGCCCTGAGAGGCACCCAGCACCCCGGTGAGAAGAGGAGAGGAGAGGGGGAGGGAGAGAGAGAGGGAGGGAAGATGGGAGAGTGGGAGAAGGTGTGAGGGAGGTAGAGAGGGAAGGAAGAGGAGAGGGAGAAGGTGGGAGGGAGGGAAGGAGGAAAGATGGGAGTGGGAGGGAGGGAGAAGTTGAAAAGGAGGGAAAGAAGGAGAAGGAGGGATAATGGGAGAGGGAGTAGGTGAGAGGGAAGGAGAGGGAACCGGGGAGAGAGAGCGAGGGAACGGGAGCAGGCGGGTGAGCCGTGTCTCTGTCCCGGCCCCAGGGCTGCCGGAGTCGCTGGTGGAGATGAACGTGCAGCTGGAGGAGATCCAGAAGTCCCTGGACACGTACCTGGAGACCAAGCGCCAGGTCTTCCCGCGCTTCTACTTCCTGTCCAACGACGACCTGCTGGAGATCCTGGGCCAGTCGAGGCGGCCCGAGGCCGTGCAGCCGCACCTGCGCAAGTGCTTCGACAACATCCAGAGCCTGCGCATCGGCAAGGTGCGACAGAGACCCCACGCACACACGCACACGCACACGCACACGCACACGCCCTGACCCCGTCCCTCTCCCGCAGATTGGCATCAGCAGCAAGGCCGAGGCCGGTGGCATGTTCTCTGCAGACGGGGAGTTTGTGGAGTTCCCCCACCCTGTCCTGCTGGAGGGCCCTGTGGAGGTCAGTACAGCTCAGACACAATAAGACAGTGAGACACAGTGAGACACACGGACACAGAGAGACAGACAGACACAGACACACAGAGACACGCACAGAGAGACTCACAGACACATAGAGACACACAGAGAGGCACAGAGACACAGACACAGAGAGACACGCAGACACAGAGAGACAGACAGATGCAGATGCACAGAGACACGCACAGAGTGACACGAAGACACGCACAGAGTGACACAAAGACACGCACAGAGAGACACATAGAGACACATAGAGACGCACAGAGAGGCACAGAGACAGAGACACGCAGACACAGAGAGACACAGAGATACACAATGAGACAGGGACCCTCAGGGACACGCAGTCTTGACTTCAGTGTGTGTTGTGTTTTATTTGAGTTGGTGTTGTGTGTGTGTTGTGTTGTGTAGGCCTGGCTGTGTGACGTGGAGAGGACGATGCGCTGGACTCTGAAGGACTCTCTGAAGAACTGCCGACTCTCTCTGAAGAGGATGACCGGCAAGAGGGACAAGTGGGTCAAGGACTGGCCGGGACAGGTCAGTGGTCCAGCAGGGTCTCAGCCCTGGTCCTGAGAGACACAGTCCAGTCCAGCAGGGTCTCCTACTGCCTATTTACCCTGTACTGTGTGTCTGTGTGTCTATGTGTGTGTTGTGTAGATGCTGATCACGGCCAGTCAGATCCAGTGGACCACCGATGTCACGAAGTCCCTGCTGAGCAACAAGGAGAGAGGAGACAAAACCGCCCTCAAAGGCATGAAGAAGAAACAGGTGCTTTAGAGACACACACACACACACACACATACACACACACACACACACACCAGAGAGCTGAGACTCAGCATCTGTCTGTGTCTCCACTACGCGTCTGTCCAGGTGTCCATGCTCCACAGATACTCCGAGGCCATCCGGGGCAACCTGTCCAAGATCCTGCGGCTCAAGATCGTGGCCCTGGTGACGGTGGAGGTCCACGCCCGTGATGTGATCGACCGGCTGGCCAGGGCCGGCTGCTCCGACGTCAACGCCTTCGACTGGCTGAGCCAACTGCGGCTGTACTGGGACAAGGTGAGGAGAGGGAGAGAGGGAGGATGAGGGGGCGGGACTGGTCACCGACAGCGTTGTTTGACCTCTGATCCCTGTTCCCCCCTGTGCTCAGGACCTGGACGACTGTGTCATCAGGCAGACCAACACGCAGTTCCAGTACGGGTATGAGTACTTGGGCAACTCCGGACGCCTGGTCATCACCCCCCTCACCGACAGGTACGCACCCCCTTTGTCCCATATGTCCCCTGTCCCTCTCTCTCTCTCTCTCTGTGTCCCCTGTCCTCTCTCTCTCTCTCTCTCTGTCTCTCTTTCTTGCTCTCTGTCCCCTGTCCTCTCAAATTTATTGGTGTGTCAAGTTTCCACAACTGTTGCCAAAGCCTTTACAGACACAGTAGAGAGAACATAATTAATCTCTCTCTCTCTCTCTCTCTCTCTCTCTCTCTCTCTCTCTCTCAGGTGCTACATGACCCTGACCACGGCCCTGCACCTGCACCGCGGCGGTTCCCCGAAGGGCCCGGCCGGCACGGGCAAGACGGAGACGGTGAAGGACCTGGGCAAGGCGCTTGGCACCTACGTCATCGTAGTCAACTGCTCCGAGGGGCTGGACTTCAAATCCATGGGCCGCATGTACTCCGGCCTGGCCCAGGTGACACGCCCACCCAAGTCATGTGACATGCCCACCCACCCGCACGACACACCCACCCACCCACACAGACATGCCCGCTCAGTCACACAGACACGCCTGCTCACTCACTCTGACGCCGTCTCTCTGCACAGACGGGGGCGTGGGGCTGCTTCGACGAGTTCAACCGCATCAACATCGAGGTTCTGTCTGTGGTGGCGCAGCAGATCCTGTGCATCCTGTCGGCGCTGGCCGCCGGCGCCGCGCACTTTGTGTTCGAGGGACGCGAGATCAGCCTGGTGTGGTCCTGCGGCATCTTCATCACCATGAACCCAGGTACGACACGCACGGGTGACCTGTGACGCCTTTTCAACCCCTGACCACTGTCTCTGTGAACCCTGACCCCTGTCTCTGTGACCTCTCCATAACCCCTGACCCTGTCTCTGTGACCCCTGTCTCTGTGAACCCTGACCCCTGTCCCTGTCTCTCTGTGCCCAACCCCAGGCTACGCAGGCCGCACAGAGCTGCCCGACAACCTGAAGTCCATGTTCCGGCCCATCTCCATGGTGGTGCCGGACTCCACGCTTATCGCTGAGATCATCCTCTTCGGAGAGGGCTTCGACAACTGCAAGGTGCTCTGTGTGGGACTGTAACCCTGTGTGCTCTGTGTTGTGTTGTGACTGTACTATAGCCCTGTGTGCTCTGTGTTGTGACTGTACTGTAGCCCTGTGTGCTCTGTGTTGTGACTGTACTGTAACCCTGTGTGCTCTGTGTTGTGTTGTGACTGTACTATAGCCCTGTGTGCTCTGTGTTGTGACTGTACTGTAACCCTGTGTGCTCTGTGTTGTGACTGTGCTGTAACCCTGTGTGCTCTGTGTTGTGTTGTGACTGTACTGTAGCCCTGTGTGCTCTGTGTTGTGACTGTACTGTAACCCTGTGTGTTGTGCTGGGACTGTACTGTAACCCTGTGTGCTCTGTGTTGTGTTGTGACTGTACTGTATCCCTGTGTGCTCTGTGTTGTGACTGTGCTGTAACCCTGTGTGTTGTGCTGGGACTGTGCTGTAACCCTGTGTGCTCTGTGTTGTGTTGTGACTGTACTGTAACCCTGTGTTGTGTTGTGTGGCCAGGTGCTGGCAAAGAAGGTGTTCACGCTGTACTCGCTGGCTGTGCAGCAGCTGTCCAAGCAGGACCACTATGACTTCGGCCTCCGAGCCCTGACCTCCCTGCTTCGCTATGCCGGGAGGAAGCGCCGGGTCCGGCCCGATGCGTCGGACGAGGAGGTGTGTGTGTGTCTGTGTGTGAGTGTGTGTGCGTGTCTATGTGAGTGAGTGTGTGTGTGTGAGTGTGTGTGCGTGTCTGCGTGTGAGTGTGTGATCCCTGATCGGTGTGTCGACTGATTGTGGTACTGGTGATGACCCCTAATGACCTCCGACTGACCTCTGACCTCCAGATCCTGCTGCTGTCCATGAAGGACATGAACGTGGCCAAGCTGACCTCGGTGGACCTGCCGCTGTTCAGTGCCATCGTCCAGGACCTGTTCCCCGCGGTGGACACGCCCTCTATCGACTACGGCCAGGTGAGCGTCCACAGCTAACATGCACAGAACACACACATGCACAGAGCACACACAGATAGAACACACACACGCACAGAAACACACACACTGTGTCCCAGGCTGCTCCCTGACGCTGTTGTGTTGTTGTTCCCTCTCCCCCAGCTGAAGAAGGCGATCGAGGCGGAGCTGCGTCACAGCGGCCTGCAGGCCACGCCCTTCGCCCTGACCAAGGTCCTGCAGCTGTACGAGACCAAGAGCTCCCGGCACGCCTGCATGGTGGTGGGCTGCACGGGCAGCGGCAAGACAGTCACCTGGAGGACCCTGCAGGCGGCCCTGAGCGCCCTGCACCGTGCTGGCCAGCCCGGGTACAACGCAGTCCGGGTGAGCCACGCCCACACAGCCACACTGACGCACTGACACACACTGGATACACTCTCTCACACACACACACAGACACACTGATGCACTGACGCACTGACACACACTGGATACACTCACACGCACACACGCACAGCCACACTGATGCACTGACACAGCCACACTGACACACTGACACACACTGGATACACTCTCTCACACACACACACAGACACACTGATGCACTGACGCACTGACACACACTGGATACACTCACACGCACACACGCACAGCCACACTGATGCACTGACACAGCCACACTGACACACTGACACACACTGGATACACTCTCACACACACACACACAGACACACTGATGCACACACACTCACACACGCACACATGCACAGCCACACTGACGCACTGACACACACTGGATACACTCACACGCACACACGCACAGCCACACTGATGCACACACACTCACACACGCACACATGCACAGCCACACTGACGCACTGACACACACTGGATACACTCTCACACACACACACACACTCGCACACACACACACAGACACACTGACGCACTGACACACCGACACACACTGGATACACTCTCACACACACACACACACACACTCGCAGTCTTTGCCAGCAGACCTATTTATGTCAGACTTTTTTCCGACGTTGCTTTTTCATTTTGTGTTTTGTTTTTAATTGAAGTTCTTTCTCCTTTTCTCCTCACCTCTCCTTTCTTTCTCTCGCTCTCTCTGAATTCCACTCCTGTGGTGCCTCGCTCGCCGCTCGTCCTTGTTCTTCTCTCTGCATGCTGTCCTCTCTCTCTCTCTCTCTCTTAATCACTCATTCTCTCGCCGATCTGCTGGTCTGTCTATAAATATTTCTCTCTCTTCCCGTGAATCTCCCCCCCTTCTCTCTCACTCTTTCTTTTTATACCTTGATCACACGCTCTTAATTCACACTTTATAAATAAATCTTCTACTCCTCCTTCCTTGCCCTCCCTCTCTCTCTCTCCTGCTCTCCCCCTCCCCCTCTCTCTGTCTCTCTCTTTTTTCCTCTGTCTCCTATTTTTCTTCATATCTCTGTCGCCCCTGACCCTTGACCCCTGACCCCTCACCCCATGGGCTGTGTGGGTCAGGAGTGCCCTCTGAACCCCAAGGCGGTCAGCCTGGGCGAGCTGTACGGGGAGTACGACCTCTCCACCAACGAGTGGACGGACGGGGTGCTGTCCAGCCTCATGAGAGCGGCCTGCGCAGGTAGAGAGAGAGAGAGAGAGAGAGAGAGAGCGAGTGAGGGAGTGAGGGATGCAGGGGCACAAGGAGTGATGGATGCAGGGGGAGGAGGTAGAGAGAGGGAGGAGGATAGGGAGAGAGTGGAAGAGTGGGAGGGAGAGAGAGGGAGAGGGGTGAGGGATTCCTGGGGGAGAGATGGAGGAAGCGAGGGAGGAGTGAGAGAGAGGGATAGATGGAGAGGAACACAGGGAGGGAGGGAATTGGGGAGAGGGATAGAGGGAGGCAGAGAGAGAGGGGCAGGGAGTGAGGGATGCAGGGGGAAGGGGAGAGAGAGAGGGACACGGAGTGAGGGATGCAGGGAGAGGAGGTGGAGAGAGTGGAAGAGAGGGAGGGAGTGAGAGAGGGAGGGGGGTGAGGGATTCCTGGAGGAGAGATGGAGGAAGCGAGGGAGGAGTGAGAGAGAGGGATAGATGGAGAGGAACACAGGGAGGGAGGGAATTGGGGAGAGGGATAGAGGGAGGCAGAGAGAGAGGGGAAGGGATTGAGGGATGCAGGGGAAGGGGAGAGAGAGAGGGGGAGGGAGGAATGAGAGAGGGAGAGGGACACGGAGAGGTGGGGGGGAGAGGGGGAGCATGGGAGAGGGCGAGAGTGAGCGGGGGAGGGAGCGATTTACAGGAAGATGATTTTGAAATATGTATAGACCGATATGAGCAGATAAGCAAAAGAATGAGTGAATGTAAGAAAGAGAGAGGGATGGACAGAGAGACAGAGAACGAGGGGGAGAGGGATAGGAAGAGAGACTGAATGGAAGAGGGATTGAGTTACTGAATAAGACAGAGAGAGAGAGAGAGCACAGTCCTGCTCCCTCTCTCACACACTGGCACAGGGCTGTTATGCACCAGGTAGCAAAACCCCAAAACAAGCTGGTAAAACAGAGACAGAGCCGAGAGAAGAACCTGGGAGGATCCCCCACCACGGCTGTGTGACTAGTGGTGCTGGGGAGGAGGAGGGCGTCCATCTTTGAACTCTTTCATCCCCTCCCTCTCTCCCTCCCTCTGGTCTGCCTGCCCTCTCCCTGTCCGGCCCGGGCTCGTGGTCATGTGTGTTTCATTCGTCCCTGTGTGTTTTCATTTGGTTTGGTTTTTCATTTAGTCTATTCTCTCCTCGCTCTGGACAGCTGTGCCCTGAGGTTTCCAGATGTGCTCTGCGGAGCCGGCATCGACAAAACACCAAATTCAACCTCCCGACCTCCCTCGATCTCTCTCCCTCTCCCTCTCTCTCTCTCCCTCTTTCCCTCATCCTTCTCTCTCCCTCCCTCCCTTTCCTCCTCCCCTCTCTCTCTCTCCCCCTCCCTCTCTCCTCCTCTCTCTATCTCTCCTTCTCCCTCTCCTCCCATCCTGTGTTTATAAAGATGTTTAAAGGGAAATAATCCCAGACGCACAGCTGTCTCTGAAGCCCCTTGTATCTCAGTGTCTGTCCTCCCTCTCCGTGTCTGTCCTCCCTCTCTGTGTCTGTCCTCCCTGTCCCCCATGTCGTCCCTGGTTCAAACATGGCCGCTGTCCCCCACAGGCCTTCCCCATCAGCCCCAAGGCCCTGTCCCTGGGGGAGCTGTATGGGCAGTTCGACCCCAAGTCCAGCGACTGGGCGGACGGCGTGCTCTCCTCCGTCATGCGCGCCGCGTGTGCAGGTACACACGCCAAGCACACGCCTAGAGCCTGTCGCCACGTGTGTCCGCCGCCAGCGCTGTGCCTGGGGGAGCGTGATCTCTCCCCTCTGATCCAGCGTCTGATTCTGTGAAAATCAAGATCTAAATAATAATACGTGTGTATATGTCTGTGTGTGTGTGTGTGTGTTTGCATGTGTGTGTGTATGTGTGTGAATGTGTGCGTGTGCGTGTGTGTGAGCATGTGTGTGAGTGTGTTTGTTTGTGTGTGAATGTGTGTGAGTGTGTGCGTGTGCGTGTGTGTGAGCATGTGTGTGAGTGTGTTTGTTTGTGTGTGAATGTGTGTGAGTGTGTGCGTGTGCGTGTGTGTGAGTGTGTTTGTCGGTGTGTGTGGTAATACTACACAATCTGTTTTTTATTTTGCGATTCAACTGCTATCATAATCGGCAAAGAAAAACAATATTTTAAAAAATCAAGCCAAGAAGCTGCTGCAGTCGAAGGAGAAAATTACAGATTGAATCGTCTGTTTTATTTATTTAATTGATTTGTTTTAATCACGTGTGAACATCTCTCTCTCTCTCGGGTGTGAAATTTGTCTGGAGGAATTTGTGTGGGTGTTGGTGTGTGTGTCTCTGTGTGTCTGTGTCTCTCTGTGTCTCTGTCTGTGTGTGTGTGTTTGTGTGTGTGTCTCTATGTCTCTGTGTCTCTGTGTTTCTCTGTGTCTTTGTCTCTGTATATCTGTGTGTCTGTGTGTCTCTGTGTTGTCTCTGTATGTCTGTGTGTCTCTGTGTCTCTGTGTTGTCTCTGTATGTCTGTGTGTCTCTGTGTCTCTGTGTTGTCTCTGTATGTCTGTGTGTCTCTGTGTCTCACGGTGCCCTGTCCACTCAGACGAGAAGCCGGATGAGAAGTGGATCGTGTTTGACGGGCCGGTGGACACCCTGTGGATCGAGAGCATGAACTCTGTGATGGACGACAACAAAGTGCTGACCCTGATCAACGGGGAGAGAATCGCCATGCCAGAGCAGGTACAGCGCTGGCCCCACACTGCACTATACTGCACTGGACTGCACTATACTACACTATACTATACTATACCGCACTATACCGTGTCTCTGTGTGTCCAGGTTTCCCTGCTGTTTGAGGTGGAGGACCTGGCCGTGGCTTCCCCAGCCACCGTGTCCCGCTGTGGGATGGTCTACACGGACCACACCGACCTGGGCTGGAGACCCTTCGTCCAGTCCTGGCTGGACAAGCGCAAGAAGGTCAGCTGAAGCAGACAGCACTCCTGGGGGTGTGAGGTCCACACCAGTTACACCACAGAGAGAAACCAGTACCCAGTGACCCAGATCAGTGACCCAGCCGTCCTCGGTCTTGTCCTCTGTGTATAAACGCCCCTCTCTGTCCATGTGCTCAGGAGGAGGCGGAGCTGCTGCAGAAGCTGTTTGACAAGTTCATCGAGAGGACGGAGCTGTTCAAGAGGACGCACTGCCGGGAGCTGGTGCCCATCACCCAGCTGAGCGGCGTGGCGTCCCTGTGCCGGCTCTACCATACCCTGGCCACGCCGGAGAACGGGGTGAGCGACCACGCGGCGTGGGGGTTGGGGGGGGGTGCTGGAATACAGGAAATGTCCCACATTGACAGACTGTCCCTCCGTCCATCTCCCCAGGTGAGCCCCGCGGACCCGGAGCACTACAGCCGCATGGTGGAGCTGTGGTTCACCTTCAGCCTGGTGTGGTCAGTGTGCGCCGCCGTGGACGAGGACGGACGCAAGAAGATGGACAACTTCCTGCGTGAGATGGAGGGCACCTTCCCCAACAAGGTGCCGGGGCACACAGAGACACACTGACCTCTCTGACTGTCTTTGTCCATCTGTGTCTGTCTCTGTCCACTCTGACCATCTCTGTCCATCTCTGCCCCCTCTCTGTCTGTCTCTGTCCACTCTGTCTGTCTCTGTCACCATTGACCGTCTCTGTTCCCTCTTACTGTCTCTGCCCTTCTCTGTCCCAACTGACCGTCATTGTCCCCTGTGTGTCTCTGTTCCCTCTGTCTATTGCTGTCTCTGTCCCCTCTGTCTGTCTCTGTCCCCACTGTCTATCACTTTCTCTGTCCCCTCTGTCTGTCTCTGTCCCCACTGTCTGTCTCTTTCCCCACTGAGCATCTCTGTTCCCTCTGTCTATCACTGTCTCTGTCCCCGCTGTCTGTCTCTGTCCCCACTGAGCATATCTGTTCCCTCTGTCTGTCTGTGTCCCCTCTGTCTATCACTGTCTATGTCCCCTCTATCTCTCTCTGTCACCACTGTCTATCACTGTCTCTGTCCCCTCTGTCTGTCTCTGTCACCACTGTCTATCACTGTCTCTGTCCCCTCTGTCTGTCTCTTTCCCCACTGAGCATATCTGTTCCCACTCACTGTCTCCGCTGTCTGTCTCTGTCCCTCCTACCAGGACACGGTCTACGAGTATTACGTCGACCCCAAGAGCAAGACCTGGGCGCCCTTCGAGGACAAGCTGCCCAAGGCCTGGCGCTACCCCTCCAAGTGAGAGCGGCTCTTCCCTGTGTCGCCGTGCCTTTGATTTATTGGAGTGATAAAATAACTGATACTTGTCCTCTGTATAATAAATACACACGCACAACGGTGTCTGACGCCCCTCTCCTCCTCAGCGCCCCCTTCCACAAGATCATGGTGCCCACGGTGGACACGGTGCGCTACCACTTCCTGGTGCAGGCGCTGGTGTGCAGCCAGTGCCCGGTGCTGCTGACCGGCCCGGTGGGGACGGGCAAGACCTGGCTGGCCCAGAGCGTCCTGCAAGGCCTGGACCCTGAGCGCTGGGGGCTGCTGACCATCAACATGTCTGCCCAGGTGGGACATCTGACACCTCTCTCTCTGTCTGTCTCTCTGTCTGTCCCTATCTCTGTCTATCTATCTGTCTCTAACTCTCTACCTCTCTCTTTATCTCCCTCCCTCTCTCCCTCTCACCCTCTGTCAGACGAGCTCGGGCAACGTGCAGGCCATCATCGAGAGCCGAGTGGAGAAGCGCACTAAGGGCGTGTACGTGCCGGTGGGGGGACGGCGGCTCCTGGCCTTCCTGGACGACCTGAACATGCCGGCGCCGGACGTCTTCGGATCGCAGCCCCCGCTGGAGCTGCTGCGCCTGTGGATGGACTACGGGTTCTGGTACGACCGGCAGAGGCAGAGCGTCAAGAGTGTCAAGGTGAGAGGGACGGGCCGGGATGCAGTGCAGCGTGGTGTCTGTGCAGTAAAGTGTAGAACAGTGCAGTACAGTGTCAGTAAAGTGTAGAACAGTGCAGTACAGTGTCAGTAAAGTGTAGAACAGTGCAGTACAGTCCAGTACAGTGTGAACAGTGCAGTACAGTGCAGTACAGTGTAGAAGAGTGCAGTACAGTGTCAGTACAGTGTGAATAGTGCAATACGGTGTCAGTACAGTGTGAACAGTGCAGTACAGTGTAGAACAGTATAGAACAGTGCAGTACAGTGTCAGTACAGTGTGAACAGTGCAGTACAGTGTCAGTACAGTGTAGAACAGTGCAGTACAGTGTGAACAGTGCAGTACAGTGCAGTACAGTGTAGAAGAGTGCAGTACAGTGTCAGTACAGTGTGAATAGTGCAATACGGTGTCAGTACAGTGTGAACAGTGCAGTACAGTGTAGAACAGTATAGAACAGTGCAGTATAGTGTCAGTACAGTGTGAACAGTGCAGTACAGTGTAGAACAGTATAGAACAGTGCAGTATAGTGTCAGTACAGTGTGAACAGTGCAGTACAGTGTAGAACAGTATAGAACAGTGCAGTACAGTGCAGTACAGTGTAGAACAGTATAGAACAGTGCAGTACAGTGTCAGTACAGTGTAGAACAGTGTGAACAGTGCAGTACAGTGCAGTACAGTGTAGAACAGTGCAGTACAGTGTCAGTACAGTGTAGAACAGTGTAGAACAGTGCAGCACAGTGTATAACAGTGCAGTACAGTGCAGTACAGTGTAGAACAGTGCAGCACAGTGTATAACAGTGCAGTACAGTGCAGTACAGTGTAGAACAGTGCAGTACAGTGCAGTACAGTGTGAACAGTGCAGTACAGTGCAGTACAGTGTAGAACAGTGCAGTACAGTGCAGTACAGTGCAGTACAGTGTAGAAGAGTGCAGTACAGTGTCAGTACAGTGTGAACAGTGCAGTACAGTGCAGTACAGTGTAGAACAGTGCAGTACAGTGCAGTACAGTGTGAACAGTGCAGTACAGTGCAGTACAGTGTAGAAGAGTGCAGTACAGTGTCAGTACAGTGTGAACAGTGCAGTACAGTGTAGAACAGTGCAGTACAGTGTCAGTACAGTGTAGAACAGTGTAGAACAGTGCAGTACAGTGTGAACAGTGCAGTACAGTGTCAGTACAGTGTGAATAGTGCAGTACAGTGTAGAACAGTGCAGTACAGTGTCAGTACAGTGTGAACAGTGCAGTACAGTGTGAACAGTGCAGTACAGTGTCAGTACAGTGTAGAACAGTGCAGTACAGTGTCAGTACAGTGTAGAACAGTGCAGTACAGTCTAGAACAGTATAGAACAGTGCAGTACAGTGTAGAACAGTGTGAACAGTGCAGTACAGTGTGAACAGTGCAGTACAGTGTCAGTACAGTGTGAACAGTGCAGTACAGTGTCAGTACAGTGTGAACAGTGCAGTACAGTGCAGTACAGTGTAGAACAGTGCAGTACAGTGTCAGTACAGTGTAGAACAGTGCAGTACAGTGTAGAACAGTGCATTGCAGTACAGTGCAGTGTATAACAGTGCAGTAAAGTGTAGAACAGTGCAGTACAGTGCAGTACAGTGTCAGTACAGTGTAGAACAGTGCAGTGCAGTACAATGCAGTGTATAACAGTGCAGTACAGTGTAGAACAGTGCAGTACAGTGCAGTGTATAACAGTGCAGTACAGTGTAGAACAGTGCAGTACAGTGCAGTACAGTGTCAGTACAGTGTAGAACAGTGCATTGCAGTACAATGCAGTGTATAACAGTGCAGTAAAGTGTAGAACAGTACAGTACAGTGCAGTGTATAACAGTGCAGTACAGTGTAGAGCAGTGCAGTACAGTGCAGTACAGTGTATAACAGTGCAGTAAAGTGTAGAACAGTACAGTACAGTGCAGTGTATAACAGTGCAGTACAGTGTAGAGCAGTGCAGTACAGTGCAGTACAGTGTCAGTACAGTGTAGAACAGTGCAGTGCAGTACAATGCAGTGTATAACAGTGCAGTACAGTGTAGAACAGTGCAGTACAGTGTAGTACAGTGCAGTACAGTATAGCACAGTGCAGTACAGTATAGCACAGTGCAGTGTATAACAGTGCAGTACAGTGTAGAACAGTGCAGTACAGTGCAGTACAGTGTCAGTACAGTGTAGAACAGTGCAGTACAGTGCAGTACAGTGTCAGTACAGTGTAGAACAGTGCATTGCAGTACAATGCAGTGTATAACAGTGCAGTAAAGTGTAGAACAGTACAGTACAGTGCAGTGTATGACAGTGCAGTACAGTGTAGAGCAGTGCAGTACAGTGCAGTACAGTGTATAACAGTGCAGTAAAGTGTAGAACAGTACAGTACAGTGCAGTGTATAACAGTGCAGTACAGTGTAGAACAGTGCAGTACAGTGTAGAACAGTGCAGTGCAGTACAGTGTCAGTACAGTGCAGTGTATAACAGTGCAGTACAGTGCAGTGTATAACAGTGCAGTACAGTGTAGAACAGTGCAGTACAGTGTAGAACAGTGCAGTGCAGTACAGTGTCAGTACAGTGCAGTGTATAACAGTGCAGTACAGTGTAGAACAGTGCAGTGCAGTACAGTGCAGTATATAACAGTGCAGTACAGTGTAGAACAGGGCAGTACAGTGCAGTGCAGTGACAGCAGGGCTGAGTTTGCGGTTCTTGCCGGCAGGACATGTTCCTGATGGCCGCTATGGGGCCCCCTGGTGGTGGGAGGACCCACATCTCAGGACGCCTGCAGAGCCGCTTCAACCTGATCAACATGACCTTCCCCACGGTGAGCAGCACGCCTTCGTTAGTTCAATTAAGCCTACATCTCTCTGTCTTCCATCTCTCTCTCTCTGTGTCTCTGTCTTCCATCGCTCTCTCTGTGTCTCTCTGTCTTCCATCTCTCTGTCCTCCCAATACCTACCTTTCCCTCCCCACCTCCTCCTCAGTACCCCTCTCTCCCTCTCTCCCCTTAGGAGTCCCAGATCTTGCGCATCTACGGCACCATGATCACCCAGAAGCTGCAGGAGTTCGAGGAGGAGGTGAAGCCCCTTGGGCCACTGGTGACGCAGGCCACGCTGGAGCTGTACGGCGCCGTGGTGCAGCGCTTCCTGCCCACCCCCGCCAAGATCCACTACCTGTTCAACCTGCGCGACATCTCCAAGGCAAGCGGCTCCCACACACACGCAGCTCGAACTGCACACACACACACACTGCACAAACTACACACACAAACAAATGCTGACCGGGCCCCTCTGTGCCACAGGTGTTCCAGGGCCTCCTCCGGGCCGACCGGATCTTCCACGACACCCAGAACAGCCTCACGCGCCTCTGGATACACGAGTGCTTTAGGTGACACCTCCCCGCCCCCTCGTTAACCAATTAACTCTTAATGAAGTGCAAGGTTTGAGTCGCTAACCGGCCGGGCCTCCGCATCCCTCAGGGTGTTCTCGGACCGGCTCGTGGAGCCCAGTGACCTGGAGGCGTTCGTGGCCCTGCTGTCTGAGAAACTGGCCTCCCTCTTCAACCTCACCTACCACAACATCTGCCCCAACAAGCAGCCGCCCATCTTCGGTACCTCGCCTCCGAGTGTGTGTGTGTTAACGTGTGTGTGTGTGTGTGCGTGTGTGTGTTAATGTGTGTGTGTGTGTGTGTGTGTGTGTGCGTGTGTGTGTTAATGTGTGTGTGCTGGCAGGTGACTTCCTGCGGGAGCCGCGGGTCTATGAGGACCTGCTGGACTTCAAGGCGCTGAAGAGCTTCATGGAGACGCAGCTGGAGGATCACAACCTGACGCCCGGGGTCGTGCCTCTGAGCCTAGTGCTCTTCAGAGATGCCATCGAGCATGGTGAGGGTCCGGCGCGTCAGCCCGGTGTGTCACAGTCCTGTGTCACATACCTGTGTGTCTGTAGTGTGCCAGAGCCCTGTGTGCCAGAGCCCCCCTGTGTGCCAGAGCCCTGTGTGCCAGAGCCATGTGTGTCAGTGTTCTGTGTACCAGAGCCCTGTGTGCCAGAGCCCTGTGTGCCAGAGCCCTATGTGCCAGAGCCATGTGTGTCAGTGTTCTGTGTGCCAGAGCCCTGTGTGCCAGAGCCCTGTGTGCCAGAGCCCTGTGTGGCAGAGCCCTGTGTGCCAGTGTTCTGTGTGCCAGAGCCCTGTGTGCCAGAGCCCTGTGTGTCAGTGTTCTGTGTGCCAGAGCCCTGTGTGCCAGAGCCATGTGTCTCATTGTCCTGTGTCTCTGTGCTGTGCTGCAGTGGCGCGGGTGGTGCGTGTGATCAGTCAGCCCCGGGGGAACATGCTGCTGGTGGGCATCGGGGGCTCGGGACGCCAGAGTCTGGCCCGGTTGGCCGCCTACATCTGCGACTACCGGGTCTTCAGCATCGAGGTCACCAAGCAGTACCGCCGGCAGGACTTCAGAGAGGGTGAGTGCAGCCTGGGAGACCATCTGTCCCCCCGTCCCACCCGTCTCTATGTCCCTCTCTGTCTCCCTCCCTGTGACACTGACCCGTCCTCTCCCCCTCTCCTCAGACATTAAGAGGCTGTACCGCCAGGCGGGCGTGGACAACCGTCCCACCGTCTTCCTGCTCAGTGACACGCAGGTGGTGGACGAGTCCTTCCTGGAGGACGTCAACAACATCCTGAGCTCCGGGGACGTGCCCAACCTGTACAAGCCCGACGAGCTGGAGGAGGTCAGTGCGGGAAGATCCCTCTGTCTGGCTTTCTTTCTCTTTCTCTTTTCTCTTCATTCACTCCCTCTCTGTCTCTCTCTCACAGGTCCAGAGTGCACTGGCGGAGGCAGCGCGGGCAGAGGGCGTCCCCGACAGCGCAGACAGCATGTTCAGCTTCCTGATCGAGAGAGTCCGGAACAACTTGCACATCGTGTTGTGTGTCAGTCCCGTGGGGGACCCCTTCAGGTAACACAGTCAGTCTTTGCGCAGTCAGTCTTGGCGCAGTCAGTCTTGGCGTAGTCAGTTTGCCACAGTCAGTTTTGCCACAGTCAGTTTTGGCACAGTCAGTTTTTGCGCAGTCGGTTTTGGCACAGTCAGTATGGCACAGCCGGTTTGGCACAGTCAGTTTGGCATACTCAGTATGTCTGCACTGTAACACAGCCCTGCGCTGGCAGTGTTCGCAGTGGTTCTGTGTGTCGATGCTCTGTGTTGATGCTCTGGGTCCGGCTCCGTCCGCAGGAACCGGATCCGGCAGTACCCGGCGCTGGTCAACTGCACCACCATTGACTGGTTCTCCCAGTGGCCCCGAGATGCCCTGCTGGAGGTGGCAGAGCGAGACCTGGAGGGCCTGGACCTGGGGCCCATGGAGGGGGTGAGGACCAGGACTCACACTGACACTGACACACATGCACAACACAGACGCACTCTCACTGTCTCTCTCTCGCTCCTCAGATCCACGGCAAGGTGGCCCACACCTTCGTCACCGTGCACCAGTCCGTGGCCCAGTTCTCCGAGTGCATGCGGAGCGAGCTGCGCCGCCACAACTACGTCACGCCAACCAACTACCTGGAGCTGGTGTCCGGCTACAAGAAGTGAGTGTGTGGAACACGGCCACGCCACACGGAGACACGCATGTGTGTGTAGAGTTGGTGTCCGCCTGCCTGTGTCTCACCACCTGTCTGTGTCTCTGTGTGTCTCTGTCTCTCTGTGTGTGTCTGTCTGTCTCTGTTTGTGTGTGTGTGACTCTGTGTCTCTGCATGTCTGTGTGTGTGCGTGTGTGTATCTGTGTGTGTGTGATTCTCTGTGTCTCTGCATGTCTTTGTGGGTGTTTGTGTGTGTGTGTGTCTCTGTGTCTGTGTGTCTCTCTGTGTGTGTCCGTGTGTCTGTGTTTGTCTCTCTGTGTGTGTCTCTGTGCGTGTGTGTGTGTATGACTGTGTGTGTGTACGTGTGCGTGTCCATGTGCATGTCCATGTCTGTGCGTGTGTCTTTGTGTGTCTCTGTGTGTCTGTGTCTGTGTGCTTGTGCGTGTGCGTGTGTGTGTGCGTGTGCGTGTGTTTGTAGGCTGCTGGGGGAGAAGCGCACAGAGCTGGGCGACCAGGTGACAAAGCTGCGCACCGGGCTGTTCAAGATCGACGACACACGTGCGAAGGTGGAGGCCATGTCCCTGGAGCTGGAGGAGGCCCGGAGGCAGGTGGCCGAGTTCCAGAAGCAGTGCGAGGAGTACCTGGTGGTCATCGTCCAGCAGAAGAGGGAGGCGGACGAGCAGCAGAAGGTCAGGGGTCAGGGGTCAGGGGGTCGGTTCAGTCTCCGGTCAAAACCCCGAAGCCTTGCAACCTGAAACATGCAGGCTTCTCACCTCATGTCTCTCTGTGTCCCTCAGTGTATCTGTGTCCCTGTCTCTCACTCTGTGTGTCTCTGTGTCTCACTCTGTATCCCTGTTTCTCTCTTTGTGTCTCTGTGTCTCTGTCTCTCTCTGTCTTTGTGTCTCCCTCTGTGTCCCTGTCTCTCACTTTGTCTCTGTGTGTCTCACTCTGCGTCTCTCTGTGTCCCTGTGTCCAGACTGTGAGCGCCCACAGTGAGAAGATCAGCGCTGAGGAGGTCAAGTGCAAGACCCTGGCGGAGAACGCGCAGAGGGACCTGGACGAGGCCCTGCCAGCGCTGGAGGAGGCCATGAAGGTACCCAAGCGACCACTGTCCCTCAGTCACCGTCCACCACCTGTCCCTCAGTCACCGTCCACCGCCAGTCCCTCAGTTACCGTCCACCGCCCGTCCCTCAGTCACCATCTACCACCCGTCCCTCAGTCTCTGTCCACCGCCTGTCCCTCAGTCTCTGTCCACCGCCCGTCCCTCAGTCTCTGTCCACCGCCTGTCCCTCAGTCTCTGTCCACCGCCCGTCCCTCAGTCTCTGTCCACCGCCTGTCCCTCAGTCACCATCCACCACCCGTCCCTCAGTCTCTGTCCACCGCCCGTCCCTCAGTCTCTGTCCACCGCCCGTCCCTCAGTCTCTGTCTATCTCTCCCCCATCTCTCCTCCATCTCTCCCCTCTCTCTCCCTCTCTCCCCCAGGCTCTGGAGTCCCTCAATAAGAAGGACATGACGGAGATCAAGTCCTACGGCCGCCCCCCCGTGCTGGTGGAGACGGTCATGCAGGCCGTGATGATCCTGCGGGGCAACGAGCCCACCTGGGCCGAGGCCAAGAGGCAGCTGGGTACGAGAGGGGGGGAGAGGGGGAGAGAGAGAGGGAGAGGGAGAGGGACAGAGTCTTAAATCACAGGCTAATTTATTTGGCATTACACCACAGCCTGTACCATCTCCCATCATATCTGTTTCACGCTCCCTCTCCCTCTCTTTCTTTCTCCATCCCCCTTTCTTCCTCTCTCTCTCTCCTGCCCCCTCCATCTCCATCCCTCTCTCTGTCTCCCCATCTCTTCCTACCCCACCCCCTTCCTGGCCCCTCCATCTCCCTCTCTCCCTCCCCCTCTATCTCCCCCTCCATCTCCATCCCTCTTCCTCTCTCTTACCTCTCCTTCACCCTCTATTTCTCCCCCTTTCTCACTCTCCCCCCATCCCCTTCCCCCTCTCTTCCTCCCTCCCCCTCACTCTCTTTCTCTGTCTCCATTACATTTCCCTCACCCTCTATTTCTCCCCCTCTCCCCCTCTCTCTCGCTCCCTCTCCCTCTCTCCCCCTCTCTCTCTCTCCAGGCGAGTCCAACTTCATCAAGCAGCTGGTGAACTTCGACAAGGACAACATCTCGGACCGGGTCCTGAAGAAGATCGGTCAGTACTGCACCCAGCCCGACTTCCAGCCCGAGATCATCGGCCGCGTGTCGCTGGCCGCCAAGTCCCTGTGCATGTGGGTCCGAGCCATGGAGGTCAGAGACGCCCCCCACACACACACGCACACACAGGTACACGCACACACAGGGACACGCACACTCTCACACATGGGCCGCGGTGCCGTCCACAGGTCTACGGCCGGATCTTCCGGGTGGTGGAGCCCAAGAGAGCGCGGCTGAACGGAGCCATGGCCCAGCTGGCAGAGAAGCAGGCGTCGCTGGCCGATGCACAGGCCAAACTGAGAGAGGTGAGGGGCGGCAGAGTGAGTGCGTGTCTGACTGTGTGTGTGTTTGTGTGTCGGACAGTGTGTCTGTGTGTGTTGATGTTTGTGTTGTGTGAGTGGACATGTGTTAATGTCTATGTGTGTTTGTGTTAATGTGTGTTTGTGTGTGTTACTGTGTCCGTATGTGTGTGTGTGTTACTGTGTCCGTGTGTGTGTGTGTGTTACTGTGTCCGTGTGTGTGTGTTTGTGTGTGTTAATGTGTTTGTGTGTTAATGTGTCCGTGGGTTTTTGGGTGTGTGTGTTAATGTGTGTCTGTGTTAATGTGTCGTTGTGGGTGTGTGTTTATGTGTGTTTGTGTGGGTGTTTGTGTAGGTGGGGGAAAAGCTGGAGACCCTTAAGAAGCAGTACGATGAGAAACTGGCCCAGAAAGAGGAGCTGAGGAAGAAATCCAATGACATGGAGGTCAAGCTGGACCGGGCCGGCAAGCTGGTGTCGGGGCTGGCAGGGGAGCGGGTCCGCTGGGAGGAGACGGTCAAGGTGAGGAGAGCTCCGTGTGTGTGTGAGAGAGTGTGTGTGTGAGAGAGAGTGTGAGAGAGAGTGTGCATGTCTGTGTGTGTGTGTGTCTGTGTGTGTTTGTGCAGGCGTCTGGCTAACTGTGGGGTTTCTCTTGGGCGGACGCAGGGGCTGGAGGAGGCCATGGGCTACCTGGTGGGCGACTGTCTCCTGGGGGCCGCCTTCCTGTCCTACATGGGGCCCTTCCTGTCCAACTACAGGGACGAGATCGTCTCCAGCATCTGGATGAAGCAGGTCAGCACTCCCTCTCTCTCTCTCTCTCTCCTTCTATTTTTACTTTAGAACACCAGAGTCATATATACAGTGTGTGTGTATCTGTATATATACATATTATAAATTGTAATACTCCTCCCTCTCTCCGCCCCTCTCCTCCCTCCCCCTCTCAGATCAGTGAGTTGTCTGTACCCTGCACCCCCAGCTTCAGCTTCTCCTCCTTCCTGTCCCGCCCCACGGCCGTGCGCGACTGGAACATGCAGGGCCTGCCGTCCGACGCCTTCTCCACCGAGAACGGCGTCATCGTCACCCGTGGAAATCGGTGGGCGCACCGCCCGCTCTGCCGCTCTTGCTGGCGTCTCAGTGCTCTGGTGTTGCTGTGATGCGCTGCCACTGATCTCTGCCTCTCCTCTCCTCCCTACCATCTCCCCACTCCTGTCTTCCCTTCCCTCTCTCCTCTTCTCCCTCCCCCTCTCCCTCTCTCCTGTCCTGAGCAGGTGGCCCCTGATGGTGGACCCCCAGGGACAGGCACTGAAGTGGATCAAGAACATGGAGGGGCCCAGGGTAGCGTCTCACTTCTTGCATATCTCAGTATCAGTATCAGTATTCGTATTGGTATCAGTATTAGTATTGGTATCAGTATTAGTATTAGTATTGGTATTGGTAGCAGTATTAGTATTGGTTTTAGTATCAGAATTAGTATTTGTATCAGTATCAGTATAGGTATCAGTATTGGTATCAGTATCGGTATTGGTATCAGTATTATGCCTCGGTTCCACTGGCTTAAGCGTCCGTGTCGTGCCATGCCGTGCCGGACGCATCCGTCCTCAGACGCGTCCCAGAACTTTTTTTGCAAAACCAGGCCGCTGTGAAGTCCGTCCCTCTGATGGGAGGAGCAGCGACTGTGGGTTTAGTTTGTGTTTTGGACAGGAAACGCTACGAGCAACACAGCCTGACATGGAAAAGACATGTGTGTGTGTTATTCTTTGTAAACAGCGTAATACATACACATTTCTGTTAGAGATATTAGGAAGAGCTAAACGTGTAGAGACAACATTATATTCAGACAAGCATGTTCACATAAGGATACGGTTCCATGTGCAACAATAATACTAAATAGCAAATATGTATTGTTATTATTATCGTCATCATTTGTGCTAGTATATATGTATTTTAAACTGCACTTAATAAACTTATTACTCTTAATACAGATTTGTAACGGCAAATGATACTTTTTTATGTATTATTTATAATTTACTTATCAGACGTCCTTAACCAGGCAAGTTACAGCTGAACAAAATACACACGTTTCACGATTAATCATCCAGCTACAATATAGCCGGTTATAATTTAACTAAAGTGTGCGTCTCAGTCATGGCGTTTATGGACGCATTTATTAAACCAGCCCTTAATGTTTTAGAGGGAAACCCAGATCTGCTGTATTAATTTATTCATTAATTTATCTTGTAAATGGACACGTTAACTGAATCGTGTTCCTTCACACTGACTGTCTCTGCGGATTGTCTTGCACACATTCACACACACAGCCTGAACACCGGCCAGCTGTTCATACAATATTAATAACATCGGCTGCTACGATCCGATTATTATCCTTCAGTTTATTTTAACTAGTCAGGCACTGCACCGGTCCTGTGAAATCACAGTGTTTAAAGCACTCGGATATTAACTGTATCAGTCATTGTTTCTGTACGTGGATTTCACTCCATGCTGATAATAAACTTGTAATTTCTTTGTGATCGCACACGGCACTTGAGATTATATCTTCCGATACAATGTATCTGATCTCTTCCCTGTGTCTCAAGTCAAACACACACCTCCAATTCTGAAAGCGAATCATGTCCTCAGTGGGGACGGACGCTTACGGACACGTCCGCCAGTGGAAACGGGGCATTAGTATCTGTATCAGTACTGGTATCAGTATTGTTATCAGTAATATTATTAGAATTGTTATCAGTATCAGTATTGGTATCAGTATCAGTATTGGTATCAGTATAAGAATTGTTATCAGTATTGGTATCAGTATAGGTATTGGTATCAGTATCAGTATCGGTATTGGTATCAGTATTAGCATGGGTATTAGTATCAGTATCAGTATTGGTATCAGTATTGGTATTAGTATCAGTATCGGTATTGGTATCAGTATTATGAATGGTATTAGTATCGGTATTGGTATCAGTATCAGTATTGGTATTGGTATCAGTGTTACTATTGGTATTGGTATTAGTATCGGTATTGGTATCAGTGTTAGTATTTATTTATTAGCAGATCCTGGGCGATTTATACAGAGCTATAGATATATATTTATTTGATTTGTCCTTTTCTGGTTTGTCTTGTAGAATGATATCAAGTTATGATATGATGACTCTCTCCCTCACCATCCCTCTTCCTTCCTCTCTCTACCCTCCCTTGTCTCCCTCACCATCCCTCTCCCCCTCTCCCTCTCTTTCTCTCTCTCTCTCCGTCTCAGGGTCTGAAGGTGATCGACCTGCAGATGCCAGACTTCCTGCGCACGCTGGAGGGGGCGGTCCAGTTCGGCACCCCGGTGCTGCTGCAGAACGTGCAGGAGGAGCTGGACCCCTCCCTCGGCCCCCTCCTCAACAAGTCCCTCACCCGCGTGGGTCAGTGCCAAGTCCCGACCCCTAAGAGTCTGCTACACACACACGCACATGCAAGCACGTCAGCACGGTGAACCCTTTCCTGTTCCTGTCCAGGTGGGCGTCTGCAGATCCGGCTGGGGGACAAGGAGGTGGAGTTCAGCCCAGAGTTCCGCTTCTACATCACCACCAAGCTGTCCAACCCGCACTACACGCCCGAGACTTCCACCAAGACCACCATCGTCAACTTCGCCGTCAAGGAGCAGGTGAGGGACGGGACGGGACTGTGGGAGAGCGAGAGGGAGGGAGACAGGGCTGAAGAAACTGAACTGTGCGTGTGTGTGTGTGTGTGTGTGTGCGTGTCTCAGGGGCTGGAGGCGCAGCTGCTGGGGATTGTGGTGAGGAAGGAGAAGCCAGAGCTGGAGGAGCAGAAGGACTCGCTGGTCATCAACATCGCCGCGGGCAAGAGGAGACTACAGGAGCTGGAGGACGAGATCCTGAGGTACCGCAGCGCATAGTCCACACTGCACACATTGCACAGCCCACACTGGACACACTGCACACAGCACACTGGACACTGTCAGTGTGGGCGCTGGGCTAAACGTGTGATTTCTTTAGCATGCTCATTGTGTTAAGCATGTGTAGTGTGTTTAGCGTGTTTCGCGTGATCAGCATGTTTTGCGTGTGTAGTGTGTTGAGTGTGTTTAGCATGTTCGGCATGATCAGCATGTTCAGGGTGTTTAGTGCATGTAGACTATTAAGTGTGCTCAGTGTATACGGCATGTTTAGAGCATGTGGCGTGTGCTCCGTCTGTTGAGGATGTTTAGCATATGTAGCGTGTTCGTGTGTGCTCAGTGTTGTTGATCATGTTTAGTGTGTGTAGCATGTGTAGCGTGTGGAGTGTGCTCAGCGTGTTCAGCATGTTTAGCGTGTGTAGTGTGTGGCGTGTGCTCAGCGTACCATGCTCCTTCACCCCAGGCTGCTGAACGAGGCCACGGGCTCCCTGCTGGACGACGTGCAGCTGGTCAACACTCTGCACACCTCCAAAGTCACGGCCACCGAGGTGGCGGAGCAGCTGGAGAGCAGCGAGCTGACAGAGCTCAAGATCGACACGGCCAGAGAGGTCAGAGGGACTGGCACCCTGACACACTGACACTCACACACACTGACAAACACACACACTGACACTCACACAGAGCAGCGAGCTGACGGAGCGCAAGATCGACACAGTCAGAGGGACTGACACCCTGAAACTCACACTAACAGACACACAGACGCACTGACTATATCTGTTTGTGTGTATTTGTGTCTCTGTATCCGTGTGTGTTGTGTGTGCAGGCGTACCGGCCCTGTGCGCAGCGCGCCTCCACCCTGTTCTTCGTGCTCAGTGACATGGGCCGCATCGACCCCATGTACCAGTTCTCCCTGGACGCCTACATCAGCCTGTTCCACCTGAGCATCGACACGAGCCCACGCTGCGCCCGCCTGGAGGACCGCATCGCCAGCCTGAACGAGCACCACACCTACGCTGTGTACAGGTACACACTCAGTATCAGCATTGGTATTGGTATCAGTATTAGCATAGGTACAGTATAGGTACACACTCACACACTGACACACTCACTCACACAGAGAGACACTGGCACACACAGTGAGTGTGTGCGAGTGTGTGCAGGTGCGGATCTCCTCTCCCGTGTGCAGGTACACGTGTTTATATCTTCTCTCCCGTGTGCAGGTACACGTGCCGCGGGCTGTTCGAGCGCCACAAGCTGCTCTTCAGTTTCCACATGTGCGCCAAGATCCTGCAGGCAGCCGGCAAACTCAACATGGACGAGTACACCTTCTTCCTGCGCGGGGGGCTAGTGAGTTAGCACTGAGAATATGTGTGTCTCTGTGTGTCTCTGTGTGTCTCTCTGTGTCTCTGTGTGTGTGTCTCTTTCTTTGTGTGTCTCTCTGTGCGTCTCTCTTTGTGTCTCTCTGTGTGTCTGTGTGTGTCTCTGTGTCACTCTGTGTGTCCCTCTGTGTCTCTGTGTGTCCTCCCATCACATCTCCCTGTGAACTCCCTGCCTGGCAGGTGCTGGACAAGGAAGGGCAGATGGACAACCCCTGTCCCAGCTGGCTGTCCGACTCCAACTGGGACAACATCACAGAGCTGGACAAGCTGCCCAACTTCCACGGGCTCATGAGCTCCTTCGAGCAGCACCCCCGGGACTGGCACCTGTGGTTCACCAGCGCCGAGCCGGAGAGCGCCGCGCTGCCCGGTGAGGGAGGGGGAGGGGACAGGGAGGGGCTGCCAAGGACAACATAGAGAGAGAAAGTAATAAACAAGCAGCAGTACTAACGCTCTCCGCCCTGCGTCTGTCTGTGTCCCTGTCCGTCCCTGTGCGTCCATGCTTGTGTGTGTGTTTGTGTCTGTGTGCCATGTTGCGCTGCGCCGTGGCGTGTGGCGTGTGGCGTGTGCAGGGGAGTGGGATAACGCCTGTAATGAGCTGCAGCGCATGTTGCTGGTGCGCTCCCTGCGGCAGGACCGCGTGGCCATCTGCGTCTCCGGCTTCGTCGTCAACAACCTGGGCTCCCGCTTCATCGAGCCGCCCGTGTTGGACATGAAGTCGGTGAGGCCCCTGAGAGCACATCTGGGAGCCCCTGGGGCCACCCTCTGATCTGTCCCCACTCTCTCTGTCCCTTGGCTGCCCTGTTTTGTTGGTGTCTTTTGTGTTCGCTCTGATTCTCTCTCTTTCTCATTGTGTCTCTCAGTCTGTCGTTCTCTCTCTCTCTGATTATGTCTTTCAGTCTGTCCTTCTCTCTCTTCTGCAGTCACTTCTCAATGTGTCCCTATTCCCTTCCCCCTCCCCCTCTGAGCTCCATTCCTCCTCCGTCCCTCCCTCTCTCTCATCCCCTCCCTTCCTGTCTGCTCTTGCAGGTAGTGGATGACTCCAGCACCCGCACGCCCCTGATCTTCGTGCTGTCCCCCGGAGTGGACCCGGCGGGGGCCCTGCTGCAGCTGGCCGAGGCGTGTGGCATGGGACCCCGCTTCCATGCCCTCTCTCTGGGCCAGGGCCAGGCGCCCATCGCCACACGAATGATCCGGGAGGGCGTCAGGGACGGTGAGGTGGAGGGCGCTGGCCGGGGCCGGGGGTTTGAGACACTGCCACCTTCTCTCTCTTCTTCACACACACTCACACTCTCTCTCTCTCCCTCTCTCCCTCGCAGGTCACTGGGTGTTCCTGGCCAACTGCCACCTGTCCCTGTCCTGGATGCCGCAGCTGGACAAGCTGGTGGAGCAGCTGCAGGTGGAGGAGCCGCACCCCGACTTCCGCCTGTGGCTGAGCTCCAGCCCCACCCCGGACTTCCCTGTGGCCATCCTGCAGGCCGGGCTCAAGATGACCACCGAGCCGCCCACGGTACAGCACGCCCGAGACGCACACGTCAACACACTGAGACACACTGAGACACACACACGTGTCAATACACACTGAGACACGCACCCTGAGACACACTGAGACACACACACTGAGTGAGACATATTGAGTGAGACACAATGAGACACGCACACTGAGACACACTGAGTGAGACACACTGAGACACGCACACTGAAAGACACACTGAGACACACACACACTGAGTGAGACATACTGAGACACACTGAGACACACATACACTGAGTGAGACACACTGAGACACACACACTGAGTGAGACACACTGAGACACACACACACTGAGTTAGACACACTGAGACACACTGAGACACACACACACTGAGTGAGACACAATGAGACACGCACACTGAGACACACTGAGTGAGACACACTGAGACACGCACACTGAAAGACACACTGAGACACACACACACTGAGTGAGACACACTGAGACACACACACACTGAGTGAGACACACTGAGTGAGACACACTGAGACACGCACACTGAGACACACTGAGTGAGACACACTGAGACACGCACACTGAAAGACACACTGAGACACACACACACTGAGTGAGACATACTGAGACACACTGAGACACACATACACTGAGTGAGACACACTGAGACACACACACTGAGTGAGACACACTGAGACACGCACACTGAAAGACACACTGAGACACACACACACTGAGTGAGACACACTGAGACACACACACACTGAGTGAGACATACTGAGTGAGACACACTGAGACACGCACACTGAAAGACACACTGAGACACACACACACACTGAGTTAAACACACTGAGACACACTGAGACACACACACACTGAGTGAGACACACTGAGACACACTGAGACACACACACTGAGACACACACACTGAGTGAGACACACTGAGACACACACACACTGAGTGAGACATACTGAGTGAGACACACTGAGACACGCACACTGAAAGACACACTGAGACACACACACACACTGAGTTAAACACACTGAGACACACTGAGACACACACACACTGAGTGAGACACACTGAGACACACACACACTGAGTGAGACACACTGAGACACACTGAGACACACACACTGAGTGAGACAGACTGAGACACACACACACTAAAAGGCCCTCTCTCTCTCTCTTTCTCTCCCCCAGGGTCTGAAGGCCAACCTGAAGCGGCTGTACCAGCTGGTGACTGAGACACAGTTTTCTCGCTGCAGCCGCGACGTCCCCTACAGGAAGCTGCTCTTCTCCCTGTGCTTCTTCCACAGCGTGCTGCTCGAGAGGAGGAAGTTCCTGCAGCTCGGCTGGAACATAGTCTACGGCTTCAACGACTCTGACTTCGAGGTGAGGGGGAGGGAGGAGAGAGGGAGGGGAGAGAGCGGGAGAGAGCGGGAGAGAGAGGGAAAGGGGAAGACAGTCCACCTGCTCAGTGTGTCCCTCTGTCTCCCTGTCCCTCTCTCTCTCTGTCCTGTCCCTCTACATGTCCCTCTCTCTGTCCTCTCCTTCTCCCTGTCCCTTTCTCTGTCCTCTCCCTCTGCCTGTCCCTCTCTCTGTGCAGGTCTCTGAGAACCTGCTGTCCCTGTACCTGGACGAGTACGAGGACACGCCCTGGGACGCCCTGAGGTACCTGATCGCCGGCGTCAACTATGGGGGTCATGTGACCGATGACTGGGACCGGCGGCTGCTCACCACCTACATCAACGACTACTTCTGTGAGCCGACAGTGGCCACGCCCTTCTATAGGTACACAACACTCTCACACGCACACACACGCACACACGCACACGCACACACACACTAAATCATTTGAAGTGTGTCCCCTCCCCGTCCCCCAGGCTGTCCTCTCTACCCTCCTACTACATCCCGAGAGACGGCCCCCAGTCCGCCTACCTGGAGTATATCAGCCTTCTACCGGGCCTGGACCCCCCCGAGGCGTTCGGCCAGCACCCCAACGCTGACATCGCCAGTCAGATCACTGCGGCGCACTCACTGTTCGACACGCTGCTGTCGCTGCAGCCCCAGGTCAGCGCCGGGGCTGGGGCCGGGGCCGGGGCCGGGGCCGCCCCACGCAGCCCGGAGGAGAAGGTGAGTGCACTGGGGGGCCGGATTGAGACACAGGCACAGATAATGCCACACGACAATCGGACACGTCTTTCATTTGTCCCTGTCCCTGTGTGTGCCTGTCCCTATAGGTGCTGGAGCTGTGTGCAGACGTGCGTCAGAAGGTGCCGGAGGAGCTGGACTACGAGGGGACGCGCAAGCTGCTGCAGGACGACCCTTCGCCACTCACCGTGGTCCTGCTGCAGGAGATCCAGAGATACAACGCCCTGCTGAGCACCATCAGGCAAGTCTGATCCCCTTGCTGTGTCTCTGACCCTCTCGCTGTCTGTCTGACCCCCTCGCTGTCTCTCTGTCCCTCTCGCTGTCTCTCTGTCCCTGTCCCCCCTCACTGCGTCTCTGTCCCTCTTGCTGTGTCTCTGTCCCTGTCCCCCTCACTGTGTCTCTGTCCCTCGCGCTGTGTCTCTGTCCCCCTCGCTGTGTCTCTGTCCCTGTCCCCCCTCACTGCATCTCTGTCCCTCTCGCTGTGTCTCTGTCCCTCTCATTGCCTCACTGTGCCTCTCTCTGCCTTGTTGTTAGCGAGTTGACGTGTGTGTTGTTGTGTGATGCTGTGCAGTTGCGTGATGCTGTGCGTTCCCTGTACAGGCTGTCGCTGACGGAGCTCGAGAGGGGCATCCAGGGGCTGGTGGTGATGTCATCCAGCCTGGAGGAGACATTCCACTGCATCCACGACACCCGCGTGCCGCCCCTGTGGGAGAAGGTGAGACTGACACGTGACACACTGACACACACACACACTGACACACTGACACACACACACACACTCACTCTCTCTCTCCTCTCCCCAGGCGTACCCGTCGATGAAGCCGCTGGCCTCCTGGACCCGGGACCTGTGCCGCCGGGTGGAGCAGTTTGCCCGCTGGGCGGAGACGGCGCGCCCCCCCGTGCTCTTCTGGCTGTCGGGCTTCACCTTCCCCACCGGCTTCCTGACGGCCGTGCTGCAGGCCTCGGCACGCAACAACAGCGTGAGCTACACAGCGGCACCGCACTACCACACTGACGCACTGAGCGACACTGCGCACTAATCCCCTCTCTCTCCCTTCATCCCCTCCATCCTTCTCCAACCCTCTCTCTGCCTCTCCTTCTCTCTCCCTCTCCCTCACCCTCCTTCTTTCTCTCTCTCTCTGTCCTGCAGGTCTCTGTGGACTCTCTGTCCTGGGAGTTTGTCGTCTCAACAGTGGAGGACAGCCACCTGCTCTCCCCCCCCAAGGTCAGAAAACTACTCTCTCTCTCTCTCCCTCCCTCTCTCTCACTCCTCCTCTCTATTGCTCATGCTCTCTCTCTCTCCCTCTCTCTCTCTCCCCATCTCTCCCTCAGGACGGGGTGTTTGTGAGGGGGCTCTTCCTGGAGGGCGCCGGCTGGGACAAGAAGAACGCCTGCCTGGTGGAGGCCGAGCCCATGCAGCTGGTCTGTCCCATCCCCACGATCCACTTCAAGCCCGTGGAGAACAAGAAGAAGAGTGGCAAGGGTGAGCCTCCCGCTCTGCCTGTCTCTGTGTGTCTCTGTCCCTCTCGTCTCTGTCACTCTCATCTGTCTCTGTCCTTGTGTCTCTGTCACTCTGGTCTCTGTCTCTGTGTGTCTCTCTGTCCCTCTCGTCTTGTCCTTGTGTGTCTCTGTCACTCCCGTCTCTGTATGTCTCAATTCTTGTGTGTCTCTGTCACTCTGGTCTCTGTCCTTATGTGTCTCTGTCCCTCTCATCTCTGTCTGTCTCTCTTGTCTCTGTCCTTGTGTGTCTCTGTCACTCTGGTCTCTGTCCCTGTGTCTCTCTGTCCCTCTCATCTCTTTCTGTCTCTGTCCTTGTGTGTCTCTGTCACTATGGTTTCTGTCTCTGTGTGTCTTTCTGTCCCTCTCATCTCTGTCTGTCTCTCTGTGTCTCTCTGTCCCTCTTTTCTTGTCCATGTGTGTCTCTGTCACTCTTGTCTCTGTATGTCTCTATTCTTGTGTGTCTCTGTCACTCCGGTCTCTGTCCTTGTGTGTCTCTGTCACTCTGGTCTCTGTCCCTGTGTCTCTCTGTCTCTCTCATCTCTGTCTGTCTCTGTCCTTGTGTCTCTCTGTCCCTCTCGTCTTGTCCATGTGTCTCTCTGCCACTCTCGTCCCTGTCTCTGTCTCCGTGTGTCTCTCTGTCACTCTCGTCTCTCTGTCTGTGTGTCTCTCCATCCCTCTCATTTGATCTAGTTAACTTGAATACTCGATGAATAAGAAAAGGAAGGTGAATGTCGATCCCTCTGATATGACTGAATGAATAAATGAATGAATGAATGAATGAATGAATCCTTGTTGTTAAAACCCCTTGTGTTTGGCGTGTGGTGCTGTGTGGTGTTGTGCGTCCAGGGATGTACTCCTGCCCCTGCTATTACTTCCCCAACCGGGCCGGGGGCGCGGGCCGGGCCTCCTTCGTGGTGGGAGTGGACCTCAAGTCCGGTGCTGTCCCACCAGACCACTGGATCAAGAGAGGAACCGCCCTGCTGATGAGCCTGGCCACGTAGGCACCGAGATCCCACTACCAACACCAAAACAGACTGACAATTCCACGGCAAACACCAATACACACTGAGAATCCCACTGCTAACACCAGTACAGACTGAGAATCCCACACACACACCAGTACAGACTGAGAATCTCACACACACTCCAGTACAGACTGAGAATCCCACACACACACCAATACAGACTGAGAATCCCACACACTCACCAGTACAGACTGAGAATCCCACACACACACCAATACAGACTGAGAATCCCACAGCTAACACCAATACACACTGAGAATCCCACTGCTGACACCAGTACAGACTGAGAATCCCACACACACACACCAATACAGACTGAGAATCCCACTGCTGACACCAGTACAGACTGAGAATCCCACAAACACACCAATACAGACTGAGAATCCCACTTCTAACACCAGTACAGACTGAGAATCCCACACACACCAGTACAGACTGAGAATCTCACACACACACCAGTACACACTGAGAATCTCACACACATACCAGTACAGACTGAGAATCCCACACACACACCAGTACAGACTGAGAATCCCACACACACACCAGTACAGACTGAGAATCCCACACACACACCAATACACACTGAGAATCCCACACACACACCAATACATACTGAGAATCCCACACACACACCAGTACAGACTGAGAATCTCACACACTCACCAGTACAGACTGAGAATCCCACACACACCAATACAGACTGAGAATCCCACACACACCAGTACAGACTGAGAATCTCACACACACACCAGTACAGACTGAGAATCCCACACACACACCACTACAGACTGAGAATCCCACACACTCACCAGTACACACTGAGAATCCCACACACACACCAGTACAGACTGAGAATCCCACACACACACCAGTACAGACTGAGAATCCCACACACACACCAGTACAGACTGAGAATCCCACACACACACCAATACAGACTGAGAATCCCACTGCTGACATTAATACAGACTGAGAATCCCACACACACACCAATACAGACTGAGAATCCCACACACACACCAGTACAGACTGAGAATCCCACACACACACCAGTACAGACTGAGAATCCCACACACACACCAATACAGACTGAGAATCCCACACACTCACCAGTACAGACTGAGAATCCCACACACACCAGTACAGACTGAGAATCCCACACACACACCAGTACAGACTGAGAATCCCACACACACACCAATACAGACTGAGAATCTCACACACACACCAATACAGACTGAGAATCCCACAGCTAACACCAATACACACTGAGAATCCCACTGCTGACACCAGTACAGACTGAGAATCCCACACACACACACCAATACAGACTGAGAATCCCACTGCTGACACCAGTACAGACTGAGAATCCCACAAACACACCAATACAGACTGAGAATCCCACTTCTAACACCAGTACAGACTGAGAATCCCACACACACCAGTACAGACTGAGAATCTCACACACACACCAGTACACACTGAGAATCTCACACACATACCAGTACAGACTGAGAATCCCACACACACACCAGTACAGACTGAGAATCCCACACACACACCAGTACAGACTGAGAATCCCACACACACACCAATACACACTGAGAATCCCACACACACACCAATACATACTGAGAATCCCACACACACACCAGTACAGACTGAGAATCTCACACACTCACCAGTACAGACTGAGAATCCCACACACACCAATACAGACTGAGAATCCCACACACACCAGTACAGACTGAGAATCTCACACACACACCAGTACAGACTGAGAATCCCACACACACACCACTACAGACTGAGAATCCCACACACTCACCAGTACACACTGAGAATCCCACACACACACCAGTACAGACTGAGAATCCCACACACACACCAGTACAGACTGAGAATCCCACACACACACCAGTACAGACTGAGAATCCCACACACACACCAATACAGACTGAGAATCCCACTGCTGACATTAATACAGACTGAGAATCCCACACACACACCAATACAGACTGAGAATCCCACACACACACCAGTACAGACTGAGAATCCCACACACACACCAGTACAGACTGAGAATCCCACACACACACCAATACAGACTGAGAATCCCACACACTCACCAGTACAGACTGAGAATCCCACACACACCAGTACAGACTGAGAATCCCACACACACACCAGTACAGACTGAGAATCCCACACACACACCAATACAGACTGAGAATCTCACACACACACCAGTACAGACTGAGAATCCCACACACACACCAGTACAGACTGAGAATCCCACTGCTGACACCAATACAGACTGAGAATCCCACACACACACCAATACAGACTGAGAATCCCACTGCTGACACTAATACAGACTGAGAATCCCACACACTCACCAGTACAGACTGAGAATCCGACACACACACCAATACAGACTGAGAATCCCACAGCTAACACCAATACACACTGAGAATCCCACTGCTGACACCAGTACAGACTGAGAATCCCACTGCTGACACCAGTACAGACTGAGAATCCCACACACACACCAATACAGACTGAGAATCCCACTGCTGACACCAGTACAGACTGAGAATCCCACACACACCAGTACAGACTGAGAATCTCACACACACACCAGTACACACTGAGAATCTCACACACACACCAGTACAGACTGAGAATCCCACACACACACCAGTACAGACTGAGAATCCCACACACACACCAATACACACTGAGAATCCCACACACACACCAATACATACTGAGAATCCCACACACACCAGTACAGACTGAGAATCTCACACACACACCAGTACAGACTGAGAATCCCACACACTCACCAGTACACACTGAGAATCCCACACACACACCAGTACAGACTGAGAATCCCACACACACACCAATACAGACTGAGAATCCCACTGCTGACACCAGTACAGACTGAGAATCCCACACACACACCAGTACAGACTGAGAATCCCACACACACACCAGTACAGACTGAGAATCCCACACACACCAGTACAGACTGAGAATCCCACACACACACCAATACACAATGAGAATCTCACACACACACCAGTACAGACTGAGAATCCCACTGCTGACACCAGTACAGACTGAGAATCTCACACACACTCCAGTACAGACTGAGAATCCCACACACACACCAATACAGACTGAGAATCCCACTGCTGACACTAATACAGACTGAGAATCCCACACACACACCAGTACAGACTGAGAATCCCACACACACACCAGTACAGACTGAGAATCCCACACACACCAGTACAGACTGAGAATCCCACACACACATCAATACACAATGAGAATCCCACCGCTGACACCAATACAGACTGAGAATCCCACTGCTGACTCCAATACAGACTGAGAATCCCACTGCTGACACTAATACAGACTGAGAATCCCACACACACACCAGTACAGACTGAGAATCCCACACACACACCAGTACAGACTGAGAATCCCACACACACACCAATACACACTGAGAATCCCACACACACACCAGTACAGACTGAGAATCCCACACACACACCAATACACACTGAGAATCTCACACACACACCAGTACAGACTGAGAATCCCACACACACACCAATACAGACTGAGAATCCCACACACACACCAGTACAGACTGAGAATCCCACACACTCACCAGTACACACTGAGAATCCCACACACACACCAGTACAGACTGAGAATCCCACACACACACCAGTACAGACTGAGAATCCCACACACACACCAGTACAGACTGAGAATCCCACACACACACCAATACAGACTGAGAATCCCACTGCTGACATTAATACAGACTGAGAATCCCACACACACACCAATACAGACTGAGAATCCCACACACACACCAGTACAGACTGAGAATCCCACACACACACCAGTACAGACTGAGAATCCCACACACACACCAATACAGACTGAGAATCCCACACACTCACCAGTACAGACTGAGAATCCCACACACACCAGTACAGACTGAGAATCCCACACACACACCAATACAGACTGAGAATCTCACACACACACCAGTACAGACTGAGAATCCCACACACACACCAGTACAGACTGAGAATCCCACTGCTGACACCAATACAGACTGAGAATCCCACACACACACCAATACAGACTGAGAATCCCACTGCTGACACTAATACAGACTGAGAATCCCACACACTCACCAGTACAGACTGAGAATCCGACACACACACCAATACAGACTGAGAATCCCACAGCTAACACCAATACACACTGAGAATCCCACTGCTGACACCAGTACAGACTGAGAATCCCACTGCTGACACCAGTACAGACTGAGAATCCCACACACACACCAATACAGACTGAGAATCCCACTGCTGACACCAGTACAGACTGAGAATCCCACACACACCAGTACAGACTGAGAATCTCACACACACACCAGTACACACTGAGAATCTCACACACATACCAGTACAGACTGAGAATCCCACACACACACCAGTACAGACTGAGAATCCCACACACACACCAGTACAGACTGAGAATCCCACACACACACCAATACACACTGAGAATCCCACACACACACCAATACATACTGAGAATCCCACACACACACCAGTACAGACTGAGAATCTCACACACTCACCAGTACAGACTGAGAATCCCACACACACCAATACAGACTGAGAATCCCACACACACCAGTACAGACTGAGAATCTCACACACACACCAGTACAGACTGAGAATCCCACACACACACCACTACAGACTGAGAATCCCACACACTCACCAGTACACACTGAGAATCCCACACACACACCAGTACAGACTGAGAATCCCACACACACACCAGTACAGACTGAGAATCCCACACACACACCAGTACAGACTGAGAATCCCACACACACACCAATACAGACTGAGAATCCCACTGCTGACATTAATACAGACTGAGAATCCCACACACACACCAATACAGACTGAGAATCCCACACACACACCAGTACAGACTGAGAATCCCACACACACACCAGTACAGACTGAGAATCCCACACACACACCAATACAGACTGAGAATCCCACACACTCACCAGTACAGACTGAGAATCCCACACACACACCAGTACAGACTGAGAATCCCACACACACACCAATACAGACTGAGAATCTCACACACACACCAGTACAGACTGAGAATCCCACACACACACCAGTACAGACTGAGAATCCCACTGCTGACACCAATACAGACTGAGAATCCCACACACACACCAATACAGACTGAGAATCCCACTGCTGACACTAATACAGACTGAGAATCCCACACACTCACCAGTACAGACTGAGAATCCGACACACACACCAATACAGACTGAGAATCCCACAGCTAACACCAATACACACTGAGAATCCCACTGCTGACACCAGTACAGACTGAGAATCCCACTGCTGACACCAGTACAGACTGAGAATCCCACACACACACCAATACAGACTGAGAATCCCACTGCTGACACCAGTACAGACTGAGAATCCCACACACACCAGTACAGACTGAGAATCTCACACACACACCAGTACACACTGAGAATCTCACACACACACCAGTACAGACTGAGAATCCCACACACACACCAGTACAGACTGAGAATCCCACACACACACCAGTACAGACTGAGAATCCCACACACACACCAATACACACTGAGAATCCCACACACACACCAATACATACTGAGAATCCCACACACACCAGTACAGACTGAGAATCTCACACACACACCAGTACAGACTGAGAATCCCACACACTCACCAGTACACACTGAGAATCCCACACACACACCAGTACAGACTGAGAATCCCACACACACACCAATACAGACTGAGAATCCCACTGCTGACACCAGTACAGACTGAGAATCCCACACACACACCAGTACAGACTGAGAATCCCACACACACACCAGTACAGACTGAGAATCCCACACACACCAGTACAGACTGAGAATCCCACACACACACCAATACACAATGAGAATCTCACACACACACCAGTACAGACTGAGAATCCCACTGCTGACACCAGTACAGACTGAGAATCTCACACACACTCCAGTACAGACTGAGAATCCCACACACACACCAATACAGACTGAGAATCCCACTGCTGACACTAATACAGACTGAGAATCCCACACACACACCAGTACAGACTGAGAATCCCACACACACACCAGTACAGACTGAGAATCCCACACACACCAGTACAGACTGAGAATCCCACACACACACCAATACACAATGAGAATCCCACTGCTGACACCAATACAGACTGAGAATCCCACTGCTGACTCCAATACAGACTGAGAATCCCACTGCTGACACTAATACAGACTGAGAATCCCACACACACACCAGTACAGACTGAGAATCCCACACACACACCAGTACAGACTGAGAATCCCACACACACACCAATACACACTGAGAATCCCACACACACACCAGTACAGACTGAGAATCCCACACACACACCAATACACACTGAGAATCTCACACACACACCAGTACAGACTGAGAATCCCACACACACACCAATACAGACTGAGAATCCCACACACACACCACTACAGACTGAGAATCCCACACACTCACCAGTACACACTGAGAATCCCACACACACACCAGTACAGACTGAGAATCCCACACACACACCAATACAGACTGAGAATCCCACTGCTGACATTAATACAGACTGAGAATCCCACACACACACCAATACAGACTGAGAATCCCACACACACACCAGTACAGACTGAGAATCCCACACACACACCAGTACAGACTGAGAATCCCACACACACACCAATACAGACTGAGAATCCCACACACTCACCAGTACAGACTGAGAATCCCACACACACCAGTACAGACTGAGAATCCCACACACACACCAATACAGACTGAGAATCTCACACACACACCAGTACAGACTGAGAATCCCACACACACACCAGTACAGACTGAGAATCCCACTGCTGACACCAATACAGACTGAGAATCCCACACACACACCAATACAGACTGAGAATCCCACTGCTGACACTAATACAGACTGAGAATCCCACACACTCACCAGTACAGACTGAGAATCCGACACACACACCAATACAGACTGAGAATCCCACAGCTAACACCAATACACACTGAGAATCCCACTGCTGACACCAGTACAGACTGAGAATCCCACTGCTGACACCAGTACAGACTGAGAATCCCACACACACACAAATACAGACTGAGAATCCCACTGCTGACACCAGTACAGACTGAGAATCCCACACACACCAGTACAGACTGAGAATCTCACACACACACCAGTACACACTGAGAATCTCACACACACACCAGTACAGACTGAGAATCCCACACACACACCAGTACAGACTGAGAATCCCACACACACACCAGTACAGACTGAGAATCCCACACACACACCAATACACACTGAGAATCCCACACACACACCAATACATACTGAGAATCCCACACACACCAGTACAGACTGACAATCTCACACACATACCAGTACAGACTGAGAATCCCACACACTCACCAGTACACACTGAGAATCCCACACACACACCAGTACAGACTGAGAATCCCACACACACACCAATACAGACTGAGAATCCCACTGCTGACACCAGTACAGACTGAGAATCCCACACACACACCAGTACAGACTGAGAATCCCACACACACACCAGTACAGACTGAGAATCCCACACACACCAGTACAGACTGAGAATCCCACACACACACCAGTACAGACTGAGAATCCCACACACACCAGTACAGACTGAGAATCCCACACACACACCAATACACAATGAGAATCTCACACACACACCAGTACAGACTGAGAATCCCACACACACACCAGTTCAGACTGAGAATCCCACTGCTGACACCAATACAGACTGAGAATCCCACACACACACCAATACAGACTGGGAATCCCACTGCTGACACCAGTACAGACTGAGAATCTCACACACACTCCAGTACAGACTGAGAATCCCACACACACACCAATACAGACTGAGAATCCCACACACACCAGTACAGACTGAGAATCCCACACACACACCAATACACAATGAGAATCCCACTGCTGACACCAATACAGACTGAGAATCCCACTGCTGACTCCAATACAGACTGAGAATCCCACTGCTGACACTAATACAGACTGAGAATCCCACACACACACCAGTACAGACTGAGAATCCCACACACACACCAGTACAGACTGAGAATCCCACACACACACCAATACACACTGAGAATCCCACACACACACCAGTAGAGACTGAGAATCCCACACACACACCAATACACACTGAGAATCTCACACACACACCAGTACAGACTGAGAATCCCACACACACACCAATACAGACTGAGAATCCCACACACACACCAGTACAGACTGAGAATCCCACACACACACCAGTACAGACTGAGAATCCCACACACACACCAGTACAGACTGAGAATCCCACACACACACCAGTACAGACTGAGAATCTCACACACACACCAGTACAGACTGAGAATCCCACACACACACCAGTACAGACTGAGAATCCCACTGCTGACACCAATACAGACTGAGAATCCCACACACACACCAATACAGACTGAGAATCCCACTGCTGACACTAATACAGACTGAGAATCCCACACACTCACCAGTACAGACTGAGAATCCGACACACACACCAATACAGACTGAGAATCCCACAGCTAACACCAATACACACTGAGAATCCCACTGCTGACACCAGTACAGACTGAGAATCCCACTGCTGACACCAGTACAGACTGAGAATCCCACACACACACAAATACAGACTGAGAATCCCACTGCTGACACCAGTACAGACTGAGAATCCCACACACACCAGTACAGACTGAGAATCTCACACACACACCAGTACACACTGAGAATCTCACACACACACCAGTACAGACTGAGAATCCCACACACACACCAGTACAGACTGAGAATCCCACACACACACCAGTACAGACTGAGAATCCCACACACACACCAATACACACTGAGAATCCCACACACACACCAATACATACTGAGAATCCCACACACACCAGTACAGACTGACAATCTCACACACATACCAGTACAGACTGAGAATCCCACACACTCACCAGTACACACTGAGAATCCCACACACACACCAGTACAGACTGAGAATCCCACACACACACCAATACAGACTGAGAATCCCACTGCTGACACCAGTACAGACTGAGAATCCCACACACACACCAGTACAGACTGAGAATCCCACACACACACCAGTACAGACTGAGAATCCCACACACACCAGTACAGACTGAGAATCCCACACACACACCAGTACAGACTGAGAATCCCACACACACCAGTACAGACTGAGAATCCCACACACACACCAATACACAATGAGAATCTCACACACACACCAGTACAGACTGAGAATCCCACACACACACCAGTTCAGACTGAGAATCCCACTGCTGACACCAATACAGACTGAGAATCCCACACACACACCAATACAGACTGGGAATCCCACTGCTGACACCAGTACAGACTGAGAATCTCACACACACTCCAGTACAGACTGAGAATCCCACACACACACCAATACAGACTGAGAATCCCACACACACCAGTACAGACTGAGAATCCCACACACACACCAATACACAATGAGAATCCCACTGCTGACACCAATACAGACTGAGAATCCCACTGCTGACTCCAATACAGACTGAGAATCCCACTGCTGACACTAATACAGACTGAGAATCCCACACACACACCAGTACAGACTGAGAATCCCACACACACACCAGTACAGACTGAGAATCCCACACACACACCAATACACACTGAGAATCCCACACACACACCAGTAGAGACTGAGAATCCCACACACACACCAATACACACTGAGAATCTCACACACACACCAGTACAGACTGAGAATCCCACACACACACCAATACAGACTGAGAATCCCACACACACACCAGTACAGACTGAGAATCCCACACACACACCAGTACAGACTGAGAATCCCACACACACACCAGTACAGACTGAGAATCCCACACACACACCAATACACACTGAGAATCCCACACACACACCAGTACAGACTGAGAATCCCACACACACACCAATACACACTGAGAATCCCACACACACATCAATACATACTGAGAATCCCACACACACACCAGTACAGACTGAGAATCCCACACACTCACCAGTACAGACTGAGAATCCCACACACACACCAGTACAGACTGAGAATCCCACACACACCAGTACAGACTGAGAATCCCACACACACACCAGTACAGACTGAGAATCCCACACACACACCAGTACACACTGAGAATCCCACTGCTGACACCAGTACAGACTGAGAATCCCACTACTGACACCAGTACAGACTGAGAATCCCACACACACACCAATACAGACTGAGAATCCCACTGCTGACACCAGTACAGACTGAGAATCCCACACACACCAGTACAGACTGAGAATCTCACACACACACCAGTACACACTGAGAATCTCACACACACACCAGTACAGACTGAGAATCCCACACACACACCAGTACAGACTGAGAATCCCACACACACACCAATACACACTGAGAATCCCACACACACACCAATACATACTGAGAATCCCACACACACACCAGTACAGACTGAGAATCCCACACACTCACCAGTACAGACTGAGAATCCCACACACACACCAGTACAGACTGAGAATCCCACACACACACCAATACAGACTGAGAATCCCACTGCTGACACCAGTACAGACTGAGAATCCCACACACACACCAGTACAGACTGAGAATCTCACATACACACCAGTACAGACTGAGAATCCCACACACACACCAATACAGACTGAGAATCCCACTGCTGACACCAGTACAGACTGAGAATCCCACACACACCAGTACAGACTGAGAATCTCACATACACACCAGTACACACTGAGAATCCCACACACACACCAATACAGACTGAGAATCCCACTGCTGACACCAGTACAGACTGAGAATCCCACACACACCAGTACAGACTGAGAATCTCACACACACACCAGTACACACTGAGAATCTCACACACACACCAGTACAGACTGAGAATCCCACACACACACCAGTACAGACTGAGAATCCCACACACACACCAGTACAGACTGAGAATCCCACACACACACCAATACACACTGAGAATCCCACACACACACCAATACATACTGAGAATCCCACACACACACCAGTACAGACTGAGAATCCCACACACTCACCAGTACAGACTGAGAATCCCACACACACACCAGTACAGACTGAGAATCCCACACACACCAGTACAGACTGAGAATCTCACACACACACCAGTACAGACTGAGAATCCCACACACTCACCAGTACACACTGAGAATCCCACACACACACCAGTACAGACTGAGAATCCCACACACACACCAATACAGACTGAGAATCCCACTGCTGACACCAGTACAGACTGAGAATCCCACACGCACACCAGTACAGACTGAGAATCCCACACACACACCAATACACAATGAGAATCCCACTGCTGACACCAATACAGACTGAGAATCCCACTGCTGACTCCAATACAGACTGAGAATCCCACTGCTGACACTAATACAGACTGAGAATCCCACACACACACCAGTACAGACTGAGAATCCCACACACACACCAGTACAGACTGAGAATCCCACACACACACCAATACACACTGAGAATCCCACACACACACCAGTACAGACTGAGAATCCCACACACACACCAATACACACTGAGAATCTCACACACACACCAGTACAGACTGAGAATCCCACACACACACCAATACAGACTGAGAATCCCACACACACACCAGTACAGACTGAGAATCCCACACACACACCAGTACAGACTGAGAATCCCACACACACACCAGTACAGACTGAGAATCCCACACACACACCAATACACACTGAGAATCCCACACACACACCAGTACAGACTGAGAATCCCACACACACACCAATACACACTGAGAATCCCACACACACACAAATACATACTGAGAATCCCACACACACACCAGTACAGACTGAGAATCCCACACACTCACCAGTACAGACTGAGAATCCCACACACACACCAGTACAGACTGAGAATCCCACACACACCAGTACAGACTGAGAATCTCACACACACACCAGTACAGACTGAGAATCCCACACACACACCAGTACACACTGAGAATCCCACTGCTGACACCAGTACAGACTGAGAATCCCACTACTGACACCAGTACAGACTGAGAATCCCACACACACACCAATACAGACTGAGAATCCCACTGCTGACACCAGTACAGACTGAGAATCCCACACACACCAGTACAGACTGAGAATCTCACACACACACCAGTACACACTGAGAATCTCACACACACACCAGTACAGACTGAGAATCCCACACACACACCAGTACAGACTGAGAATCCCACACACACACCAATACACACTGAGAATCCCACACACACACCAATACATACTGAGAATCCCACACACACACCAGTACAGACTGAGAATCCCACACACTCACCAGTACAGACTGAGAATCCCACACACACACCAGTACAGACTGAGAATCCCACACACACACCAATACAGACTGAGAATCCCACTGCTGACACCAGTACAGACTGAGAATCCCACACACACACCAGTACAGACTGAGAATCTCACACACACACCAGTACAGACTGAGAATCCCACACACTCACCAGTACACACTGAGAATCCCACACACACACCAATACAGACTGAGAATCCCACTGCTGACACCAGTACAGACTGAGAATCCCACACACACCAGTACAGACTGAGAATCTCACACACACACCAGTACACACTGAGAATCTCACACACACACCAGTACAGACTGAGAATCCCACACACACACCAGTACAGACTGAGAATCCCACACACACACCAGTACAGACTGAGAATCCCACACACACACCAATACACACTGAGAATCCCACACACACACCAATACATACTGAGAATCCCACACACACACCAGTACAGACTGAGAATCCCACACACTCACCAGTACAGACTGAGAATCCCACACACACACCAGTACAGACTGAGAATCCCACACACACCAGTACAGACTGAGAATCTCACACACACACCAGTACAGACTGAGAATCCCACACACTCACCAGTACACACTGAGAATCCCACACACACACCAGTACAGACTGAGAATCCCACACACACACCAATACAGACTGAGAATCCCACTGCTGACACCAGTACAGACTGAGAATCCCACACGCACACCAGTACAGACTGAGAATCCCACACACACACCAGTACAGACTGAGAATCCCACACACACACCAATACACACTGAGAATCCCACACACACACCAGTACAGACTGAGAATCCCACACACACACCAATACAGACTGAGAATCCCACACACACACCAGTACAGACTGAGAATCCCACACACACACCAGTACAGACTGAGAATCCCACACACACCAGTACAGACTGAGAATCCCACACACACACCAATACACAATGAGAATCTCACACACACACCAGTACAGACTGAGAATCCCACACACACACCAGTTCAGACTGAGAATCCCACTGCTGACACCAATACAGACTGAGAATCCCACACACACACCAATACAGACTGAGAATCCCACTGCTGACACCAGTACAGACTGAGAATCTCACACACACTCCAGTACAGACTGAGAATCCCACACACACACCAATACAGACTGAGAATCCCACTGCTGACACTAATACAGACTGAGAATCCCACACACACACCAGTACAGACTGAGAATCCCACACACACACCAGTACAGACTGAGAATCCCACACACACCAGTACAGACTGAGAATCCCACACACACACCAATACACAATGAGAATCCCACACACACACCAATACAGACTGAGAATCCCACTGCTGACTCCAATACAGACTGAGAATCCCACTGCTGACACTAATACAGACTGAGAATCCCACACATACACCAGTACAGACTGAGAATCCCACACACACACCAGTACAGACTGAGAATCTCACACACACCAGTACAGACTGAGAATCCCACACACACACCAATACACACTGAGAATCCCACTGCTGACACCAGTACAGACTGAGAATCCCACACACACACCAGTACAGACTGAGAATCCCACACACACACCAATACACACTGAGAATCCCACACACACACCAATACAGACTGAGAATCCCACACACACACCAGTACAGACTGAGAATCCCACACACACCAGTACAGACTGAGAATCCCACACACACACCACTACAGACTGAGAATCCCACACACACACCAATACAGACTGAGAATCCCACACACACACCAGTACAGACTGAGAATCCCACACACACCAATACAGACTGAGAATCCCACTGCTGACACCAGTACAGACTGAGAATCCCACACGCACACCAGTACAGACTGAGAATCTCACACACACACCAGTACAGACTGAGAATCCCACACACTCACCAATACAGACTGAGAATCCCACACACTCACCAGTACAGACTGAGAATCCCACACACACACCAATGCAGACTGAGAATCTCACACACACACCAGTTCAGACTGAGAATCTCACACACACACCAATACAGACTGAGAATCCCACTGCTGACACCAGTACAGACTGAGAATCTCACACACACTCCAGTACAGACTGAGAATCTCACACACACTCCAGTACAGACTGAGAATCTCACACACACACCAATACAGAATGAGAATCCCACAAACTCACTAGTACAGACTGAGAATCCCACACACTCACCAGTACAGACTGAGAATCCCACTGCTGACACTAATACAGACTGAGAATCCCACACACACACCAATACAGACTGAGAATCTCACACACACTCCAGTACAGACTGAGAATCTCACACACACACCAGTACAGACTGAGAATCCCACACACACACCAATACACACTGAGAATCCCACACACTCACCAGTACAGACTGAGAATCCCACTGCTGACACTAATACAGACTGAGAATCCCACACACACACCAGTACAGACTGAGAATCCCACACACACACCAATACACACTGAGAATCCCACACACTCACCAATACAGACTGAGAATCCCACACACACACCAGTACAGACTGAGAATCCCACACACACACCAATACAAACTGAGAATCCCACACACTCACCAATACAGACTGAGAATCCCACACACTCACCAATACAGACTGAGAATCCCACACACTCACCAGTACAGACTGAGAATCCCACACACACACCAGTACAGACTGAGAATCCCACACACACACCAGTTCAGACTGAGAATCCCACACACACACCAATACAGACTGAGAATCCCACTGCTGACACCAGTACAGACTGAGAATCTCACACACACTCCAGTACAGACTGAGAATCTCACACACACTCCAGTACAGACTGAGAATCTCACACACACACCAATACAGACTGAGAATCCCCCACACACACCAATACAGACTGAGAATCTCACACACTCACCAGTACAGACTGAGAATCCCACACACTCACCAGTACAGACTGAGAATCCCACAGCTAACACTAATACAGACTGAGAATCCCACACACACACCAGTACAGACTGAGAATCCCACACACACACCAATACACACTGAGAATCCCACACACTCACCAATACAGACTGAGAATCCCACACACACCAGTACAGACTGAGAATCTCACACACACACCAGTACAGACTGAGAATCCCACACACTCACCAGTACACACTGAGAATCCCACACACACACCAGTACAGACTGAGAATCCCACACACACACCAATACAGACTGAGAATCCCACACACTCACAAATACAGACTGAGAATCCCACACACTCACCAATACAGACTGAGAATCCCACACACTCACCAGTACAGACTGAGAATCCCACACACACACCAGTACAGACTGAGAATCCCACACACACACCAGTTCAGACTGAGAATCCCACACACACACCAATACAGACTGAGAATCCCACTGCTGACACCAGTACAGACTGAGAATCTCACACACACTCCAGTACAGACTGAGAATCTCACACACACTCCAGTACAGACTGAGAATCTCACACACACACCAGTACAGACTGAGAATCCCCCACACACACCAATACAGACTGAGAATCTCACACACTCACCAGTACAGACTGAGAATCCCACACACTCACCAGTACAGACTGAGAATCCCACACACACACCAGTACAGACTGAGAATCCCACACACACCAGTACAGACTGAGAATCTCACACACACACCAGTACAGACTGAGAATCCCACACACACACCAGTACACACTGAGAATCCCACTGCTGACACCAGTACAGACTGAGAATCCCACTACTGACACCAGTACAGACTGAGAATCCCACACACACACCAATACAGACTGAGAATCCCACTGCTGACACCAGTACAGACTGAGAATCCCACACACACCAGTACAGACTGAGAATCTCACACACACACCAGTACACACTGAGAATCTCACACACACACCAGTACAGACTGAGAATCCCACACACACACCAGTACAGACTGAGAATCCCACACACACACCAATACACACTGAGAATCCCACACACACACCAATACATACTGAGAATCCCACACACACACCAGTACAGACTGAGAATCCCACACACTCACCAGTACAGACTGAGAATCCCACACACACACCAGTACAGACTGAGAATCCCACACACACACCAATACAGACTGAGAATCCCACTGCTGACACCAGTACAGACTGAGAATCCCACACACACACCAATACAGACTGAGAATCCCACTGCTGACACCAGTACAGACTGAGAATCCCACACACACCAGTACAGACTGAGAATCTCACACACACACCAGTACACACTGAGAATCTCACACACACACCAGTACAGACTGAGAATCCCACACACACACCAGTACAGACTGAGAATCCCACACACACACCAATACACACTGAGAATCCCACACACACACCAATACATACTGAGAATCCCACACACACACCAGTACAGACTGAGAATCCCACACACTCACCAGTACAGACTGAGAATCCCACACACACACCAGTACAGACTGAGAATCCCACACACACACCAATACAGACTGAGAATCCCACTGCTGACACCAGTACAGACTGAGAATCCCACACACACACCAGTACAGACTGAGAATCTCACACACACACCAGTACAGACTGAGAATCCCACACACTCACCAGTACACACTGAGAATCCCACACACACACCAATACAGACTGAGAATCCCACTGCTGACACCAGTACAGACTGAGAATCCCACACACACCAGTACAGACTGAGAATCTCACACACACACCAGTACACACTGAGAATCTCACACACACACCAGTACAGACTGAGAATCCCACACACACACCAGTACAGACTGAGAATCCCACACACACACCAGTACAGACTGAGAATCCCACACACACACCAATACACACTGAGAATCCCACACACACACCAATACATACTGAGAATCCCACACACACACCAGTACAGACTGAGAATCCCACACACTCACCAGTACAGACTGAGAATCCCACACACACACCAGTACAGACTGAGAATCCCACACACACCAGTACAGACTGAGAATCTCACACACACACCAGTACAGACTGAGAATCCCACACACTCACCAGTACACACTGAGAATCCCACACACACACCAGTACAGACTGAGAATCCCACACACACACCAATACAGACTGAGAATCCCACTGCTGACACCAGTACAGACTGAGAATCCCACACGCACACCAGTACAGACTGAGAATCCCACACACACACCAGTACAGACTGAGAATCCCACACACACACCAATACACACTGAGAATCCCACACACACACCAGTACAGACTGAGAATCCCACACACACACCAATACAGACTGAGAATCCCACACACACACCAGTACAGACTGAGAATCCCACACACACACCAGTACAGACTGAGAATCCCACACACACCAGTACAGACTGAGAATCCCACACACACACCAATACACAATGAGAATCTCACACACACACCAGTACAGACTGAGAATCCCACACACACACCAGTTCAGACTGAGAATCCCACTGCTGACACCAATACAGACTGAGAATCCCACACACACACCAATACAGACTGAGAATCCCACTGCTGACACCAGTACAGACTGAGAATCTCACACACACTCCAGTACAGACTGAGAATCCCACACACACACCAATACAGACTGAGAATCCCACTGCTGACACTAATACAGACTGAGAATCCCACACACACACCAGTACAGACTGAGAATCCCACACACACACCAGTACAGACTGAGAATCCCACACACACCAGTACAGACTGAGAATCCCACACACACACCAATACACAATGAGAATCCCACACACACACCAATACAGACTGAGAATCCCACTGCTGACTCCAATACAGACTGAGAATCCCACTGCTGACACTAATACAGACTGAGAATCCCACACATACACCAGTACAGACTGAGAATCCCACACACACACCAGTACAGACTGAGAATCTCACACACACCAGTACAGACTGAGAATCCCACACACACACCAATACACACTGAGAATCCCACTGCTGACACCAGTACAGACTGAGAATCCCACACACACACCAGTACAGACTGAGAATCCCACACACACACCAATACACACTGAGAATCCCACACACACACCAATACAGACTGAGAATCCCACACACACACCAGTACAGACTGAGAATCCCACACACACCAGTACAGACTGAGAATCCCACACACACACCACTACAGACTGAGAATCCCACACACACACCAATACAGACTGAGAATCCCACACACACACCAGTACAGACTGAGAATCCCACACACACCAATACAGACTGAGAATCCCACTGCTGACACCAGTACAGACTGAGAATCCCACACGCACACCAGTACAGACTGAGAATCTCACACACACACCAGTTCAGACTGAGAATCTCACACACACACCAATACAGACTGAGAATCCCACTCCTGACACCAGTACAGACTGAGAATCTCACACACACTCCAGTACAGACTGAGAATCTCACACACACTCCAGTACAGACTGAGAATCTCACACACACACCAATACAGAATGAGAATCCCACAAACTCACTAGTACAGACTGAGAATCCCACACACTCACCAGTACAGACTGAGAATCCCACTGCTGACACTAATACAGACTGAGAATCCCACACACACACCAATACAGACTGAGAATCTCACACACACTCCAGTACAGACTGAGAATCTCACACACACACCAGTACAGACTGAGAATCCCACACACACACCAATACACACTGAGAATCCCACACACTCACCAGTACAGACTGAGAATCCCACTGCTGACACTAATACAGACTGAGAATCCCACACACACACCAGTACAGACTGAGAATCCCACACACACACCAATACACACTGAGAATCCCACACACTCACCAATACAGACTGAGAATCCCACACACACACCAGTACAGACTGAGAATCCCACACACACACCAATACAGACTGAGAATCCCACACACTCACCAATACAGACTGAGAATCCCACACACTCACCAATACAGACTGAGAATCCCACACACTCACCAGTACAGACTGAGAATCCCACACACACACCAGTACAGACTGAGAATCCCACACACACACCAGTTCAGACTGAGAATCCCACACACACACCAATACAGACTGAGAATCCCACTGCTGACACCAGTACAGACTGAGAATCTCACACACACTCCAGTACAGACTGAGAATCTCACACACACTCCAGTACAGACTGAGAATCTCACACACACACCAATACAGACTGAGAATCCCCCACACACACCAATACAGACTGAGAATCTCACACACTCACCAGTACAGACTGAGAATCCCACACACTCACCAGTACAGACTGAGAATCCCACAGCTAACACTAATACAGACTGAGAATCCCACACACACACCAGTACAGACTGAGAATCCCACACACACACCAATACACACTGAGAATCCCACACACTCACCAATACAGACTGAGAATCCCACACACACCAGTACAGACTGAGAATCTCACACACACACCAGTACAGACTGAGAATCCCACACACTCACCAGTACACACTGAGAATCCCACACACACACCAGTACAGACTGAGAATCCCACACACACACCAATACAGACTGAGAATCCCACACACTCACCAATACAGACTGAGAATCCCACACACTCACCAATACAGACTGAGAATCCCACACACTCACCAGTACAGACTGAGAATCCCACACACACACCAGTACAGACTGAGAATCCCACACACACACCAGTTCAGACTGAGAATCCCACACACACACCAATACAGACTGAGAATCCCACTGCTGACACCAGTACAGACTGAGAATCTCACACACACTCCAGTACAGACTGAGAATCTCACACACACTCCAGTACAGACTGAGAATCTCACACACACACCAGTACAGACTGAGAATCCCACACACACACCAGTACAGACTGAGAATCCCACACACACACCAGTACAGACTGAGAATCCCACACACACACCAATACACACTGAGAATCCCACACACTCACCAGTACAGACTGAGAATCCCACACACTCACCAGTACAGACTGAGAATCCCACTGCTGACACTAATACAGACTGAGAATCCCACACACACACCAGTACAGACTGAGAATCCCACACACACACCAGTACAGACTGAGAATCCCACACACACCAGTACAGACTGAGAATCCCACACACACACCAATACACAATGAGAATCCCACCGCTGACACCAATACAGACTGAGAATCCCACACACACACCAATACAGACTGAGAATCCCAAACACACACCTGTACAGACTGAGAATCCCACACACACACCAGTACAGACTGAGAATCCCACACACACACCAGTACAGACTGAGAATCCCACACACACACCAGTACAGACTGAGAATCCCACTGCTGACACCAATACAGACTGAGAATCCCACACACACACCAATACAGACTGAGAATCCCACTGCTGACACCAATACAGACTGAGAATCTCACACACACTCCAGTACAGACTGAGAATCCCACACACACACCAATACAGACTGAGAATCCCACCGCTGACACCAATACAGACTGAGAATCCCACACACACACCAATACAGACTGAGAATCCCACACACTCACCAGTACAGACTGAGAATCCCACACACTCACCAATACAGACTGAGAATCCCACTGCTGACACCAGTACAGACTGAGAATCTCACACACACTCCAGTACAGACTGAGAATCCCACACACACACCAGTACAGACTGAGAATCCCACACACTCACCAGTACAGACTGAGAATCCCACCACTAACACCAATACAGACTGAGAATCCCACTTCTGACACCAATACAGACTGAGAATCCCACTGCTGACACCAATACAGACTGAGAATGCCACACACACACCAGTACAGACTGAGAATCCCACACACACACCAGTACAGACTGAGAATCCCACACACACCAATACACACTGAGAATCCCACACACACACCAGTACAGACTGAGAATCCCACACACACACCAGTACAGACTGAGAATCCCACACACACCAATACACACTGAGAATCCCACTGCTGACACCAGTACAGACTGAGAATCCCACTGCTGACACCAGTACACACTGAGAATCCCACACACACCAGTACAGACTGAGAATCTCACACACACTCCAGTACAGACTGAGAATCTCACACACACACCAATACAGACTGAGAATCCCCCACACACACCAGTACAGACTGAGAATCCCACACACACACCAGTACAGACTGAGAATCCCACACACACACCAGTACAGACTGAGAATCCCACACACACACCAGTACAGACTGAGAATCCCACACACACCAGTACAGACTGAGAATCCCACACACACACCAATACACAATGAGAATCCCACCGCTGACACCAATACAGACTGAGAATCCCACACACACACCAATACAGACTGAGAATCCCACACACACACCAGTACAGACTGAGAATCCCACACACACACCAGTACAGACTGAGAATCCCACACACACACCAGTACAGACTGAGAATCCCACTTCTGACACCAATACAGACTGAGAATCCCACACACACACCAATACAGACTGAGAATCCCACTGCTGACACCAATACAGACTGAGAATCTCACACACACTCCAGTACAGACTGAGAATCCCACACACACACCAATACAGACTGAGAATCCCACTGCTGACACTAATACAGACTGAGAATCCCACACACACACCAGTACAGACTGAGAATCCCACACACACACCAATACACACTGAGAATCCCACACACTCACCAATACAGACTGAGAATCCCACACACTCACCAGTACAGACTGAGAATCCCACACACACACCAATACAGACTGAGAATCCCACACACTCACCAGTACAGACTGAGAATCCCACACACTCACCAATACAGACTGAGAATCCCACTGCTGACACCAGTACAGACTGAGAATCTCACACACACTCCAGTACAGACTGAGAATCCCACACACACACCAGTACAGACTGAGAATCCCACACACTCACCAGTACAGACTGAGAATCCCACCACTAACACCAATACAGACTGAGAATCCCACCGCTGACACCAATACAGACTGAGAATCCCACTTCTAACACCAATACAGACTGAGAATCCCACACACACACCAGTACAGACTGAGAATCCCACACACACACCAGTACAGACTGAGAATCCCACACACACCAATACACACTGAGAATCCCACACACACACCAGTACAGACTGAGAATCCCACACACACACCAGTACAGACTGAGAATCCCACACACACCAATACACACTGAGAATCCCACTGCTGACACCAGTACAGACTGAGAATCCCACTGCTGACACCAGTACACACTGAGAATCCCACACACACCAGTACAGACTGAGAATCTCACACACACACTAGTACAGACACTGTTAATCACACACACACACCAATACAGACTGAGAATCCCACACGCACACCAGTACAGACTGAGAATCTCACACACTCACCAGTACAGACTGAGAATCCCACACACTCACCAGTACAGACTGAGAATCCCACTGCTGACACTAATACAGACTGAGAATCCCACACACACACCAGTACAGACTGAGAATCCCACACACACACCAGTACAGACTGAGAATCCCACACACACCAGTACAGACTGAGAATCCCACACACACACCAATACACAATGAGAATCCCACCCCTGACACCAATACAGACTGAGAATCCCACACACACACCAATACAGACTGAGAATCCCACACACACACCAGTACAGACTGAGAATCCCACACACACACCAGTACAGACTGAGAATCCCACACACACACCAGTACAGACTGAGAATCCCACTTCTGACACCAATACAGACTGAGAATCCCACACACACACCAATACAGACTGAGAATCCCACTGCTGACACCAATACAGACTGAGAATCTCACACACACTCCAGTACAGACTGAGAATCCCACACACACACCAATACAGACTGAGAATCCCACTGCTGACACTAATACAGACTGAGAATCCCACACACACACCAATACAGACTGAGAATCCCACACACACACCAGTACAGACTGAGAATCCCACACACACACCAGTACAGACTGAGAATCCCACACACACACCAGTACAGACTGAGAATCCCACTTCTGACACCAATACAGACTGAGAATCCCACACACACACCAATACAGACTGAGAATCCCACTGCTGACACCAATACAGACTGAGAATCTCACACACACTCCAGTACAGACTGAGAATCCCACACACACACCAGTACAGACTGAGAATCCCACACACACCAGTACAGACTGAGAATCCCACACACACACCAATACAGACTGAGAATCCCACTGCTGACACTAATACAGACTGAGAATCCCACACACACACCAATACAGACTGAGAATCCCACACACACACCAGTACAGACTGAGAATCCCACACACACACCAGTACAGACTGAGAATCCCACACACACACCAATACAGACTGAGAATCCCACACACTCACCAGTACAGACTGAGAATCCCACACACACACCAATACAGACTGAGAATCCCACACACTCACCAGTACAGACTGAGAATCCCACACACTCACCAATACAGACTGAGAATCCCACTGCTGACACCAGTACAGACTGAGAATCTCACACACACTCCAGTACAGACTGAGAATCCCACACACACACCAGTACAGACTGAGAATCCCACACACTCACCAGTACAGACTGAGAATCCCACCACTAACACCAATACAGACTGAGAATCCCACTGCTGACACCAATACAGACTGAGAATCCCACTTCTGACACCAATACAGACTGAGAATCCCACACACACACCAGTACAGACTGAGAATCCCACACACACACCAGTACAGACTGAGAATCCCACACACACCAATACACACTGAGAATCCCACACACACACCAGTACAGACTGAGAATCCCACACACACACCAGTACAGACTGAGAATCCCACACACACCAATACACACTGAGAATCCCACTGCTGACACCAGTACAGACTGAGAATCCCACTGCTGACACCAGTACACACTGAGAATCCCACACACACCAGTACAGACTGAGAATCTCACACACACACCAGTACAGACACTGTTAATCACACTCTTAACAGCAATACAGTCTATTAATAAGATCCAAACACTGACACCAACAAACACTACCACATTCACACCAATCCAATAAAAACACCCAAAACGTGTTGTTCCTGTTCCTGGTTCATTTCTGCATCTTTATTTAGCTGACAGTGTTTCATTTTCAGATTTGTGCTCTGAAAGCTTTTACACTTGAAGTTTTAAGATATGAAGAGTATTTTCATTTATATTTTAAACCTTTTATCTGTTGCAACCTGTTGTTACCAGTTTATATCTGTTTATACCTGTTTATACCTGTTGTAATTTGTGTTGGAAACCAAATGTTCCCCTGATTTAATTCAGTATAAAAAAATTGCCAATAAATAAACGAATGAAGAATTCTTCTTTACTGTGTTATCCCCATGAGACGTTGTCAGTTGTGTAAGGGTTTGTTTTTGTATTCGTTGGCTGAATGGTACGGACGACACATTGGTTGTGCCCAAATATGTGGGCACTGGGTCTGTGCGTCGAAAACACTGAGACCGTTTGAGTCAGGAGCTGTGCTGGGAAACTAGTAAGAACATGAGAAAGTGTCCAGTCGAGAGGAGGCCATTCGCCCCACCGTGCTCGTTTGGTGTCCATTAATAACTAAGTGATCCAAGGATCCTATCCCGTCTGTTTCTGAATGTTCCCACATTGTCTCTTCAGCCACATCGCTGGGGAGTTTGTTCAGATTGTGACGCCTCTCTGTGTGAAGAAGTGTCTCCTGTTTTCTGTCTTGAATGCCTTGAAGCCCAATTTCCATTTGTGTCCCCGGGTGCGTGTGTCCCTGCTGATCTGGAAAAGCTCCTCTGGTTTGATGTGGTCGATAACTTCCAAAGTGGACAGATCATCCTAAAAACCCGACTTCTGACTTCGCAAACTCGTCCAGTAGCACAACTGCTCTGTTGCACCTTCATTCATTCAGTGTGTAGCTGCACGTAAGAAAGAGATGGGATCTGGTGTCCCCTCCCCCTATTATGCATCTTTCAGTTCATAATGATACTCATTTGGAGAAAGAAAGAAAATAATTAAAGCAATTAAAAAGGACACGTATTTATATAAATGTGAAATATATCTATCAACATATATCTCTGTCTCTGTCTCTCTATGTGCACTTCATACTTTAGATAAGTGAGCAAAAGAGACGCATCTCTCCTGAAAAAACGAAAACAAAACGCCGAGCCGCGCCGGTGAAACTCCAGCCCGTCCTCAGTTTCTCCACAGAGTACAGTCATCAGAGCTGCGTACAGTGGGGGCGGGGCCGCCTCTCTGAAATAAACCTGCGAGAGGAGGAGAGAGAGAGAGAGAGAGAGAGAGAGAGGGAGGGAGGGAGGGAAAGAGAGAGAGAGACAGCGAGCGCGCCAGGGAGAGAGAGAGTGTATCTGCGTTGCGGTGGAATAAAAACTGCGCAATTTCACAGCTTCCTCACTTTTTTCCCCCCACTGGCCTCAAAAACACAACCCCGAGTCCCCCCGGTACCGCCGGCATCCACGACCGACTCCCCGCCGCCGGGGGAACTGCGCGCCGGGGCGGATTGCGAATTTTCTGGCTGAAATCCGGATTTCCAAACGGCAAGGCTGGCATCGCCGGGCTTTCTGCAGCGTTCATATGTGGCCGAACATGTGTGTGCATGAGCGGAAACGGCACCCGTGGGGACCGGCGTGTTGTGGAGGTGGGGGGGACCTGGCCGGGCGTCAGGAAGAGCCCTGGATATAAACATACGCGTCCACACACAGCGCTGTGCATCATACGTGTGGGCATCGCATGTGCCTGTGCGGGAGCGCCGAGCCCGTGTTGTTGTGCTGGACGCGGCGCTATTATGTAATTTTGGGTGCATTTTCAGACTGCGTGGCCGCAGAGCTGTCAATCACGGAGGAGGAGAGCGGGGATGTGAGTGCGATCAATGCAGCAGCATCTCCCAGAGAGAGAGAGAGAGAGAGAGAGAGGGCATCCATCCGCCAGGTGAGACACCACTTTCACACACTTCACAACTTTGTGTTTTATGAAGGATTGCCTTGCAAATGCAGCGCTTTCTGTGGGAGGGCTGGGACAGACGCAGAGTTGTGCCATTGAGAGAGTGCGCAGATGAGAGCTGACAGCCCTGCTCGTCGTGTCTGCACAGGGCCGGGGGCTGCCACACGCAGGCACGTCAACTTTTTATTTCATTTCATCTCCCCCGATTTGCATATCTTGCGGTTAAAGATGGATGCGTTTTAGTAAATGCGTGTGCGCTGGAAACTGCGTTTCCCTTCTTTTCTCCCTCTCTCCCTGTCCCCCCCTCTCTCCCTCTCTTACGGGAACTCTGCGCTTCGCCTGCGAGGGGGAGTTTCTGTTGCAATCCGTGAGATTCCAGAGGGAAGCCCACGTTTCTGTGCACGTTTTCTTTTTTTTTCCATTCCCACGTTAGGATGTCCACAAGCCGCGTCCCTCCTCTCACCATGATCATTCTAACGGCTGCTTCTATCTGCTCTTTTCCTCCCAAATCTAGTTTCTGTTTTTGTTGCTGCTGAGAAATCTGGTGAATCGGGGCCTGAATTGGGAGGAGTGTCGCATCTGAAATGTCATGTGGTCACATTGTGGCGGGTTTGCAGAATTTCCAGGAAGAACATTTGAATTTATTTTTTCTGTTTTTTTCTTCTCTCCTTCGTCGCCACCTCCCCCTTTTCTTCCTGTAGTGCGACCTAGTCGCCTGCAGAGGGGGCCCGAGTTCCGTGGAGCACATATATATATATATATATATATATATATATATATATATATATATATATATATATATATATATATATATATATATAAGTAAAAAAAACAGATCGCAGTAAATTACACACCCGAGTAAACGATATGCTTCAGCCTGGAAGAGTGAGTCCAATAATCTGAAACCTGAAAAAGCAGAGCAACTTGACCTGGTCCTTTATACTCCAAACAATCCACTCCTCTCACTCACTCGCACGGGAAAGCGAGGGAGGGAGGGAGAGATGGAGAGGACGATAGAGGGAGAGAGACTGAGTCGGGGGGGGAGAAGGAGGGAGTGATAGAGAGGGTGATAGAAGGAGAGAGACAGAAGGAGGGAGAGACTGAGAAGGGAGGACAGAGAAGGAGGGACTGATAGAGGGTGATAGAAGGAGAGAGACAGAGGAGGAAAAAAATAGAGGGAGTGATAGAGAGGTTGATAGAAGAAGAGAGAGAAGGAGGGAGAGAGACTGAGAGGAGGAGAGAGAGTGATAGAGAGGGTGATAGACTGAGAGGGTAGGAGAGAGGAAGAGGAACTGAGAGAGCAGGTGATTGGACAGTTCCTTATGAGGTGGTGGACCTGCTTGGAAAGGGTCAACCAGCACCCCTTTGCCCCGGAGCGGCGCGGCACGGATCCACACCGAACTTCCCCACACGGTTCTAGAACAGGCTGTCGGGTGCGAGTGACTCAAGATCTCCCTCCACGCTCTCACACCTTCCCTGGATCGTGCGACCCATTGTGCGACCGCTTCCCATCAGGGAGGGTCCCTCTGCAGCCGTATTCAAAAGCCACGAGTTACAGCAACGTCTTTTTGGTCGTCTGACTTCCAAACTGGCCATTAAAGGGTTGCCTTTGGACATGTTTTACTCAGAAGTCATTCACATCACAACCCTCATGCGGGACGGACTTGTTCTCCAGGCGGGATACTTTAATCCGGCTGCTGGACCAAGTGGCAGCGAAACCCCTGGGATCTGTGCTTCTCCAGGACCGGGGCTGCAGACCCCCGACCGATCCTCCAGCTCTTAGATCTGCCGGGGCGGTGGAGCGGTGTCTGTATCTGGTGACACGTGTACTCAGATTTATGTGTCTTCCCTTTCTGGAAAGTTCTGTCTGGATTGAATTTTTTATATAAAGAGAGAGAGAGAGAGAGAGAGAGAAAGGTGCCCAATTTGTCCTCCAATGAAGCAATTCAGTTTTAAACCAATTAAGTAATTGAGAGCATGCAATCTGAGCGAGAAAAGTCGGTGGCCTCGGGCAGCCAGCACTGTGGGAAATCCTCCGAGGCACAGGGCGGTCAGAAGCCCACTAGAGGGCGCCAGACGAAACAAAACGCTGGATTCCAGAAACTTCTTCTCTCTGGCGCTGAAGGAGGCACAATCAGTTTGAGGGGGAGACGGGAGCTAGTCCTGGTGGGCTGGAGCCCGTGACTGCGGCGCGCTGCAGAGTGTGAAGTGGGTTTCACCCAGAAACCGACAAAACAGCGGCACGAGCCCCGCTGGGGAGCAGCCTGAGCCGAACCCAGGACCAGAACAACACTCCGGCTCTCGTGGGAAGATTTGTGGCCGGACAGGAGCGTTAAAAAGACGACGTGTGTGTGCTTTGTGTTATTTGCGTTGTCCAGCTGTGCCGCTCCACTAGTGTGTGTGTTTTGTGACTGGAAGGCGCTCGGGGTGAAGCCAGGCATGTGCTAATAAATATGTTGTATTTCTGCATGCGCCATGAGGAAAACTATTCATTACACTGAAACCTCAACTTTATTTGGTGTGTTTGTGTGTCAGGGATGAGGAGAGCCCGCCCCGCGCTCCGGGAGCCCATGGAACGAGTCGTGGCCAATGAAAGGGTCTCCCTGGGAAGAAGCGATGGGAGAGACGCCGGTCTGCGGCAGCCAGGCGGCGAGAGGAGGAGGAGCTCGTCTTGAGCCAATGGACCAGTGCGCCCTCTGTGAGGAGCCAATGAGAGGAGGGCGGAGGCGGGGCCCCAGCCAGCAAGGCAGGTGAGTGTCCGAAGCTGCTGTTGAGAGGAGCTAATGTACGGAGCCCCAGAGGGGACAAACAGCATAGAGTTCACACCGAGATACACAATTGACACAGAGTACTGCAAATCGTGTATCCTAATTAGACGAATTAGTTCAATTAACCAATTAATCACAGAAGACTCAGATCACCCCAAGGATTGCCCCTGATTTTATCTCTCTCTTGCCGTTCCCAAGGGCCCCCGAGACCCTCCTCCCTCTCTCCCTCTCTCCCGCCCCAGGAAGGAATAAGGAATCCCTCGTTCCCCTTCCCCTCCAGCACAGGCTGGGCGGCTCTGGCAGCCAAGGTAGGCCCTGAGCTCTTTTCCTACAGTGGGGTTCCACGCTGCGGGGGTGTCAGTCAATTTGCCAGGGTTGCTGTCGAGTTGCTGTCGAGTTGCTCCCGGATTGCTTTTGTTTTCTGGTGTCGGAATCGGGATGTAACACAGAGTCGGAGGACAGGGACGGCCGCCGGTGTTTTAGCAGTCTGGTTTTGTTTCTGCCGTCGACTGTCCCTCCTTCTCTTCCTGACCCCCTCCCTCTTTCTCTTTCTCTTTCTCACTCTCCCTCTCACATTACAACCCCTTCCCTCCCTTCCGTCTGTCTGCCTGCCCCCCCAGCGCCCTGTCTCTTTCCTGTCTTTCTCACCGTGTAAGTGATCCCTCACCCTCTCTCTCTCACGGTCTGCCTCTCTCTCTCTCTTCCTACCTCCCACTACCTCCTCGCTCTCTCTCTCTCTCTCTCTCTCACACACACACAGTCTGCGTCTCTTTCTCTCGCTCTCTCTCTCTATCCGCCTGTCTCTCAGAGGGCGGCTCTGGTTTCCTCTCTCAGGGTTCGTTCCTCTCTGATCTGCACTTTTCCTCCCCGGGTCTCAATGCTGGCTAATGTTGTGGCTCCAGGGGGTACAGAGACCCTCCCCTAATTTCCCCTGTTAGTTAATTAGTGAATTAATTAGGCTGTGCTGTTAATTGGCCTGTGGGACTCGAGCGAGGGGGTAAAGTGTCCAGTGACAGCGTTGTGACGGTTGATTCCTTCAGTTATTTCTACTCTACATCTGCAAATACCAGCACGGCCCACAATGCACTGCTCCGGGCGGTCAGGAAGTTGGGCGTCGGCCGCACTTGACCTCGACTCGCCCGGCGCTGGCCTCTGATTGGCCGGCTGTTTAAGAATGGGTTTCACGACTCCTCTGACTCTCTCATATCCTCCCGGGGGGGTGCTGTTTCTCGGCGTACGGTGCGGCATTGTTCGGAGCCGCAGTGCATTGTGGGTGGGCAGTGAGAGTGTCGGAGTCAGGAAGCTGGACAGGAAGTGGTGGGCGACGGGTCCGGAAGACTGGGCCCCTCTTCCTCCCTCCCTCCCTCTGGACACGTCTCTTTCTTTACAGAACACAGAGAGAGAGAGAGAGGCAGTGTTTGTTCTGCAAGAGGACAGAGCGAGAGGGAGAGAGTGTGTTCGCTCTACAGAAGGAGAGAGAGAGCAAGAGAGAGAGTGTGTTCGTTCTGCAGGAGGAGAGAGAGAGAGAGAGAATTCTGTACTTGCTTTTATTGAGACGAAGAGACAGAAACAGAGAGAGATGGATAGAAACAGACGGAGAGAGAGAGAGAGACAGGCAGAGTCAGGGTGTGGAGTGGCTCTGTGACGAGGGCCTGCTGGTGCCGCGGGGCCACAGCCAGTGACGGGCAGGGGTCTGTGGGAGCACCCTTGACACATCAATCAATCAAACAATCAATCAATCCATTTTTATTTTGCTGAATTCTGTTTGTGTGTGAGAGAGAGGGAGCGAATGTTAATGAAGCTACACTTGACAGATTAAATCAATCAGTGTGTG
>NC_089863.1:3242443-3304943 GCF_036373705.1 Amia ocellicauda
AGGCAGTGTTTCAGTGTGTGTGTGTGAGAGGCAGTGTTTCAGTGTGTGTGTGTGTGAGGCAGTGTTTCAGTGTGTGAGTGTGTGAGTGTGTGAGGCAGTGTTTCAGTGTGTGAGTGTGAGGCAGTGTTTCAGTGTGTGTGTGTGTGTGTGTGAGGCAGTGTTTCAGTGTGTGAGTGTGTGTGTGTGTGAGGCAGTGTTTCAGTGTGTGAGTGTGTGTGTGTGTGAGGCAGTGTTTCAGTGTGTGTGTGTGAGAGGCAGTGTTTCAGTGTGTGAGTGTGTGTGTGTGTGAGGCAGTGTTTCAGTGTGTGAGTGTGTGTGTGTGTGTGAGGCAGTGTTTCAGTGTGTGAGTGTGTGTGTGTGTGTGATGCAGTGTTTCAGTGTGTGAGTGTGTGTGTGTGTGTGTGAGGCAGTGTTTCAGTGTGTGAGTGTGTGTGTGTGTGAGGCAGTGTTTCAGTGTGTGTGTGTGTGTGTGTGTGAGGCAGTGTTTCAGTGTGTGTGTGTGAGAGGCAGTGTTTCTGTGTGTGTGTGTGAGTGTGTGTGTGTGAGAGGCAGTGTTTCAGTGTGTGTGTGTGTGTGTGTGTGTGAGGCAGTGTTTCAGTGTGTGAGTGTGTGTGTGTGTGAGGCAGTGTTTCAGTGTGTGTGTGAGAGGCAGTGTTTCAGTGTGTGTGTGTGAGGCAGTGTTTCAGTGTGTGAGTGTGTGTGTGTGTGTGTGAGGCAGTGTTTCAGTGTGAGTGTGTGTGTGTGTGAGGCAGTGTTTCAGTGTGAGTGTGTGTGTGTGTGAGGCAGTGTTTCAGTGTGAGTGTGTGTGTGTGAGAGGCAGTGTTTCAGTGTGTGTGTGTGAGGCAGTGTTTCAGTGTGTGAGTGTGTGTGTGTGTGTGAGGCAGTGTTTCAGTGTGAGTGTGTGTGTGTGTGTGTGAGGCAGTGTTTCAGTGTGTGTGTGTGTGTGAGGCAGTGTTTCAGTGTGTGAGTGTGTGTGTGTGTGAGGCAGTGTTTCATTGTGTGTGTGAGAGGCAGTGTTTCAGTGTGTGAGTGTGTGTGTGTGTGTGTGTGAGAGGCAGTGTTTCAGTGTGTGTGTGAGAGGCAGTGTTTCAGTGTGTGAGTGTGTGTGTGTGTGTGAGGCAGTGTTTCAGTGTGAGTGTGTGTGTGTGTGAGGCAGTGTTTCAGTGTGTGAGTGTGTGTGTGTGTGTGAGGCAGTGTTTCAGTGTGTGTGTGTGTGTGAGGCAGTGTTTCAGTGTGTGAGTGTGTGTGTGTGTGAGGCAGTGTTTCATTGTGTGTGTGAGAGGCAGTGTTTCAGTGTGTGTGTGTGAGAGGCAGTGTTTCAGTGTGTGTGTGTGTGAGGCAGTGTTTCAGTGTGTGAGTGTGTGTGTGTGTGAGGCAGTGTTTCAGTGTGTGTGAGTGTGTGTGTGTGTGTGTGTGAGGCAGTGTTTCAGTGTGTGTGTGTGTGTGAGGCAGTGTTTCAGTGTGTGAGTGTGTGGCAGTGTTTCTGTGTGTGTGTGTGTGTGAGGCAGTGTTTCAGTGTGTGTGTGTGTGTGTGTGTGAGGCAGTGTTTCAGTGTGTGTGTGTGTGAGGCAGTGTTTCAGTGTGTGTGTGTGTGAGGCAGTGTTTCAGTGTGTGAGTGTGTGTGTGAGGCAGTGTTTCAGTGTGTGTGTGTGTGAGACAGTGTTTCAGTGTGTGAGTGTGTGTGTGTGAGGCAGTGTTTCAGTGTGTGTGTGAGTGTGTGTGTGTGTGAGGCAGTGTTTCAGTGTGTGTGTGTGAGAGGCAGTGTTTCAGTGTGTGTGTGTGTGTGTGTGAGGCAGTGTTTCAGTGTGTGAGTGTGTGTGTGTGTGAGGCAGTGTTTCAGTGTGTGAGTGTGTGTGTGTGTGAGGCAGTGTTTCAGTGTGTGTGTGTGAGAGGCAGTGTTTCAGTGTGTGTGTGTGTGAGGCAGTGTTTCAGTGTGTGAGTGTGTGTGTGTGTGAGGCAGTGTTTCAGTGTGTGTGTGTGAGAGGCAGTGTTTCAGTGTGTGAGTGTGTGTGTGTGTGAGGCAGTGTTTCAGTGTGTGAGTGTGTGTGTGTGTGAGGCAGTGTTTCAGTGTGTGAGTGTGTGTGTGTGTGTGATGCAGTGTTTCAGTGTGTGAGTGTGTGTGTGTGTGTGTGTGTGTGAGGCAGTGTTTCAGTGTGTGAGTGTGTGTGTGTGTGTGAGGCAGTGTTTCAGTGTGTGTGTGTGTGTGTGTGTGTGAGGCAGTGTTTCAGTGTGTGAGTGTGTGTGTGTGTGAGGCAGTGTTTCAGTGTGTGTGTGTGAGAGGCAGTGTTTCAGTGTGTGTGTGTGAGGCAGTGTTTCAGTGTGTGAGTGTGTGTGTGTGTGTGAGGCAGTGTTTCAGTGTGAGTGTGTGTGTGTGTGTGTGTGAGGCAGTGTTTCAGTGTGTGTGTGAGTGTGTGTGTGTGTGAGGCAGTGTTTCAGTGTGTGTGTGTGAGAGGCAGTGTTTCAGTGTGTGTGTGTGTGTGAGGCAGTGTTTCAGTGTGTGAGTGTGTGAGGCAGTGTTTCAGTGTGTGAGTGTGAGGCAGTGTTTCAGTGTGTGTGTGTGTGTGTGTGAGGCAGTGTTTCAGTGTGTGAGTGTGTGTGTGTGTGAGGCAGTGTTTCAGTGTGTGAGTGTGTGTGTGTGTGAGGCAGTGTTTCAGTGTGTGTGTGTGAGAGGCAGTGTTTCAGTGTGTGTGTGTGTGAGGCAGTGTTTCAGTGTGTGAGTGTGTGTGTGTGTGAGGCAGTGTTTCAGTGTGTGTGTGTGAGAGGCAGTGTTTCAGTGTGTGAGTGTGTGTGTGTGTGTGTGAGGCAGTGTTTCAGTGTGTGAGTGTGTGTGTGTGTGAGGCAGTGTTTCAGTGTGTGAGTGTGTGTGTGTGTGTGATGCAGTGTTTCAGTGTGTGAGTGTGTGTGTGTGTGTGTGTGTGTGAGGCAGTGTTTCAGTGTGTGAGTGTGTGTGTGTGTGAGGCAGTGTTTCAGTGTGTGTGTGTGTGTGTGTGAGGCAGTGTTTCAGTGTGTGTGTGTGAGAGGCAGTGTTTCTGTGTGTGTGTGTGAGTGTGTGTGTGTGAGAGGCAGTGTTTCAGTGTGTGAGTGTGTGTGTGTGTGAGGCAGTGTTTCAGTGTGTGTGTGTGTGTGTGTGTGTGAGGCAGTGTTTCAGTGTGTGAGTGTGTGTGTGTGTGAGGCAGTGTTTCAGTGTGTGTGTGTGAGGCAGTGTTTCAGTGTGTGTGTGTGAGAGGCAGTGTTTCAGTGTGTGTGTGTGAGGCAGTGTTTCAGTGTGTGAGTGTGTGTGTGTGTGTGAGGCAGTGTTTCAGTGTGAGTGTGTGTGTGTGTGTGTGTGAGGCAGTGTTTCAGTGTGTGTGTGTGTGTGAGGCAGTGTTTCAGTGTGTGAGTGTGTGTGTGTGTGAGGCAGTGTTTCATTGTGTGAGTGTGTGTGTGTGTGTGTGTGAGAGGCAGTGTTTCAGTGTGTGTGTGAGAGGCAGTGTTTCAGTGTGTGAGTTTGTGTGTGTGTGTGAGGCAGTGTTTCAGTGTGAGTGTGTGTGTGTGTGAGGCAGTGTTTCAGTGTGTGAGTGTGTGTGTGTGTGTGAGGCAGTGTTTCAGTGTGTGTGTGTGTGTGTGAGGCAGTGTTTCAGTGTGTGAGTGTGTGTGTGTGTGAGGCAGTGTTTCATTGTGTGTGTGTGTGTGAGGCAGTGTTTCAGTGTGTGTGTGTGAGAGGCAGTGTTTCAGTGTATGTGTGTGTGAGGCAGTGTTTCAGTGTGTGTGTGTGAGAGGCAGTGTTTCAGTGTGTGTGTGTGTGAGGCAGTGTTTCAGTGTGTGAGTGTGTGTGTGTGTGAGGCAGTGTTTCAGTGTGTGTGAGTGTGTGTGTGTGTGTGTGAGGCAGTGTTTCAGTGTGTGTGTGTGTGTGAGGCAGTGTTTCAGTGTGTGAGTGTGAGGCAGTGTTTCAGTGTGTGTGTGTGTGTGTGTGAGGCAGTGTTTCAGTGTGTGTGTGTGTGTGTGTGTGTGTGTGTGAGGCAGTGTTTCAGTGTGTGTGTGTGTGAGGCAGTGTTTCAGTGTGTGTGTGTGTGAGGCAGTGTTTCAGTGTGTGTGTGTGTGTGTGTGTGAGGCAGTGTTTCAGTGTGTGTGTGTGTGAGGCAGTGTTTCAGTGTGTGTGTGTGTGAGGCAGTGTTTCAGTGTGTGAGTGTGTGTGTGTGTGTGAGGCAGTGTTTCAGTGTGTGTGTGTGAGGCAGTGTTTCAGTGTGTGTGTGTGTGTGAGGCAGTGTTTCAGTGTGTGAGTGTGTGTGTGTGTGAGGCAGTGTTTCAGTGTGTGAGTGTGTGTGTGTGTGTGTGTGAGGCAGTGTTTCAGTGTGTGTGTGTGTGAGGCAGTGTTTCAGTGTGTGTGTGTGAGAGGCAGTGTTTCAGAGTGTGTGTGTGTGTGTGTGAGGCAGTGTTTCAGTGTGTGTGTGTGAGGCAGTGTTTCAGTGTGTGAGTGTGTGTGTGTGTGAGGCAGTGTTTCAGTGTGTGTGTGTGTGTGTGTGTGAGGCAGTGTTTCAGTGTGTGTGTGTGTGTGAATAGTGTAAATCGGTGGCAGTTGTCTGAGAACAGGGTGGTTTATCATTATTTGTATTGATTTGTGTTTTGTCTGTCTGTCTGTGTGAGGGGGAGGGGGAGGGAGCAGGCGCTGCTAAATCTCCTCCAGGAGGGGGCTGCCTTTAGCCACAGCTTTCCCAGAGCAGCCCCCCACCCGCCGGCCCCCCACCTCCAACACACATGCCTCCAGGGGCCAGTATCAGGGAGGAGGGAGAGAGGGAGAGAGGGAGAGAGGGAGAGTGTGTACAGCAGTAAAGTAAAGGTGAAGTGAACCCCTCCCTGGCTTCCTGTCTGACGGGGGCCTCCTGACCGGTTCACCGCCCCCCCGCCCTGCCCCACCAAGTTCCGCTCCACTGATGACAAAACGAATCCCCCCACCCTTCAGAAACACACAACACACACCTGCTACACAACGACAGGCTCGCACTGATGAGCTGATTAGCTAAGAGACCAACACCCACCTCCCACACTGACACTCTGACAATGACACTCCCACACTCTCACACACTGACACTGACACTCCCACACTCTGACACTACCACACTGACTGACACACACTGACACTGCAAAACTCACACACCCTTCCACACACACTTTGACACCCTGACACTCTCACACTCCCACACACACCGACACTCCCACACTTGGACACACACTGACATTCTCACACACACCGACACTCCCACACTCCGCACACACCACACACACACTGACACACTGACATTTCCCTAACACACACCAACCCTCACACACTGACACTCCCACACCCCCCGCTCACACACTGACCCTCATACACTGACAAAATGAGCCTCCCACACTTTGACACACTGACACTCCCACACTCCCCACACACAGTACAACTGACACACACATGTCCATGAGCTTGTGTTGCTTTTGTCATCAGTGTGTGTGTGTACGCTGATGTCAGTGTATTGGCTCGCTAGAGATCTGTCTCTGTACGCCTCTGTACGGGAGGGACAATGAGGCCAGTCCGGCCCGCACTGATGGACCCCTGTCTTGGGGCGCCCGTCTGAAACAGCGTCCGAGTGGACCGGAGAAAAACGCTTAATCCCTGACGCTCCTGTAGTGGAATAACTTTTCCCCATTGATGTATGTTTGTATGTTTGTTTCCGTGCGACCTGGTCACCTGCCTTCAAACCCGGGGTCAGAGGTCGCTGGTGGAGGCCCCCAGCAGTGAGAGAGAGAGAGAGGCCCTCCAAACCCAAGAGCTCAGCCCTGAAAAGAGTCCCCTGAGTCAGCTGGCCCTGAAGCTCACGGCACTGACCCCCGCTAATACTGCGAACAGAGACCAGCTTCAGGTCAGCACTGCTTACCTGCCCCCAATCAGAGTCAACCAAATTATAAAGATAACCAAAACCTCCTATCTGGAACATTGGAACAATGAAACCAAATCCCAAAGTAAACTGGATTGCTATCGGGCCCTAAACAGAGAATACACCCTGGCAGAGTCTCTCTTCACTGTCAGAGATACGAAGCAGAGACGCATCCTGACCCAGTACAGGCTCAGTGCCCACAGCCTGGCCAGAGAGACGGGCCGACACAGGCAGAGCTGGCTGCCCAGAGAGGAGCGGCGCTGTGGTCACTGCGAGACAGGAGAGGTCCAGACAGAGATGCACTTCCTCCTCCACTGCAATAAATATGCCAAAATAAGGGACACATTCTTTAATAAATTCATAAATATTACAAAATCATTCTCTGAATTGATAAATGAAAAAAAAAAAGCTATCCTCCTGGGGGAGGGACACACAGCCCCCCTGGCCGCCCAATATGTAGCCGCCTGCCACAGCCTGAGGGGCTCACTGTGAAACCAGCTGTAACCTGATAACTATAAATAAAGTAAATGTACATGTCTATTAAGATTTTATTTATAAATTATAATGTTACTGTTTCATTTTTTTTTTTTTTCTTACCTTTTATTATTTTTCAATGTATGTATATAATATCAACTGCTTTGGCAACACTAAGAAACTGTTTGTCATGCCAATAAAGCACCCTTGAATTGAATTGAATTGAATTGAGAGAGAGAGAGAGAGAGAGAGAGAGAGAGAGAGACATCGAAGGCCGGCAATCATGGGGGTGTGGAGGGGGTTAAACAACACCGAAACTGTGGACTGCGCTGAAAATCATCATTGTACAATAATAATAATACAATCATCACAATAACTACAATAACAATAATACAATATTAAAAATGCAATAATTAAATAACAGTCGTCTTAATAAGGTCACAATACAATAATAACCATCATAATAAAATAACAACAACTCAAACTGAATGCCAGTGACCGCGAGGCCCTGACCCAGGGGGCCGTAGCGGACCGAACCGGACCCCCGCAGACTCCCCCTCTCTCCTTCAATCCACATGAAAGGAGGGATATGGCTTTAAATGTCACGGGATTGTTTATTGGGGGGGGCGGGGTGCAACATCAAGCACATCGCAGCCCCGGCTCAGAGCGCAGCGCCTTCCAGGGGGGCTCCATTATCCGGCCCCCATGCCTGGAGCCGGCCAGTGTGTCCTGTTGCCATGGTGAAAACGGAATCCACAAGCAGAATCCGCAGCCGGGGCGTTCCCATTGGTCCAGGCCCCTCTTACCGGGCCGTGATGTCAGCCGCCGGCCGGCCAATGGGTGCGGGGCTGCGCCGTGGCTGTTGCTAAGGGGAGTCTCTTCTGCGGGTCTGTCAGCTGTGCTCTTTCTCTCTCTCTCTCTTTCTCTCTGCACGGCGCACATGTTGAAAAATTCACTGAATATTTCATGCCTCCTTTGTCATGGGATAAAACACTGTTGCTTTGTGGGGCCCTGGGTTTTCTCCTCTGCAGCGTGTGTGTGTGTGTGTGAGGTGTACAGTGTGCCCGTGTGCAGCGTGCCGTATGCGCCGAGAGTCACGTACGCCCCGGCTCTCGCTCCCGGCGTCCGCAGGAGCGTCTTGGCGGCTCTGGTTCGATGTACGGAACCTCAGAGACGTCTTTTATAGAGATCTGAACACGTGTCGTTTATGAAGCCTACTCTACCCCCCCCACACCTTTAATTAATTAACTGAATAGATTAAATCGAACTCGGGGGGCCGGGCTGGAGTCTCTAACCCGTCGGCTCGGCCACGGTGGCCAGACGGGTGTTTTTTTGTATCTGTCCGACTGCCGTTATTTGTATTATTGAATTCTTATTGAGTCCGTCAGGCGGCCTCTTTGTGCGCTTTGTGTGTTTGGTGTTCGAATGATCTTCACCAGGACAGAAACCAAATCCCCAAATTCTAATTTCTGAAGCTGATTGCTGTCTGGCCGGGTTTACCGTCTGGCCCCCGCCCCTCCAGACGTGGCGCGCCCGTCCCCGCGCTGTTTGCGATTCATCTTGATTTCTGTGGTGTAAGTCGTCCAGAAACTCGAAAGAGGATTGCGGTTTAAATCCCCCCCCACGACCATCTGGCGGCCGGGTCACCTGTCTGTGGGACGCCAACTCGGCCTTGTGGGCGGTTCTTGTGTTGGCAGTTGATGTGTCCAGTTCTTGTGTTGGCCATTGACGTGTCCGGTTCTTGTGTTGGCCGTTGACGTGTGCAGTTCTTGTGTTGGCTGCTGTCGTGTGCGGTTCTTGTGTGCAGTTGTCGTGTGCGGTTCTTGTGTGCCGTCGTCATGTGATGTGGTTGCGTGCCATTGTTGTGTGCAGTTCTTGTGTTGACTGTCGACGTGTGCGGTCCTTGTGGGCCATTGACGTGTGCGGTTCTTGTGGGCCGTTGTCATGTGCGGTTCTTGTGGGCTGTTGTCATGTGTGGTTCTTATGTGCTTTTGTCGTTAGTGGTTCTTGTGTGCCGTTGCTGTGAGCAGTTCTTGTGTTGGCCGTTGTCGTGTGCGGTTCTTGTGGTACGCTTTTTTTATTGTTTTCTGGATTAATCAATTGTGTTCTTGTTGCCTTGGGGAGCGTAAATCTCCTGTTTCAGGATTGTGCAGTATAAACGCCCCCGTTTCTGGCGTCAGTGGTGTCTTTTAATTGTCTCTTTCTGGACGTGTGTGAATGGAGATGCTTTCAGGAAAGGCGCTATATAACAAAACGAGACAAAGCAATCAGCCTTGCTGTTATGGCAATAGGAAGCACCCGTACTGGCAGTGAATCATATTATAAATGCAATATTGTGCAGTTTAGTGTTAAGACTAAGTTCCTTTTCCCCCTTCTCTATCTAGCGGTTTATAAATAGCTCCTAGTACTGTGCTGGCCTTATTCCAAGGCACGCACACTCTCTCACACACACACAGTGACGACAGGCTTGGCTAGGCCAGTGTGGAAGAGAGAGACAAGACAGGAATGTGCGTTGTGGAGCTCTGATAAGACCGCAGCAGCGCGCCGGGTTGGCTCCGCTTGTCTCCGTGCTTCTTTTCACCATGCGTCTATGTTGACCCATTTTTTTATAATTAGTCATCATTTTCATTTGCATTGCATTTTTTGTACGCTTATATTTTGCATTTGCTTGTGTTTTATTTTGCACAAGAAAGAGGGCCCGTCCTGCCTGTTTTTTTTTTTCATTTTGATTGTGTTTGGGTTTTTTGTGCTCCGTCGTTTCTTCCTCGGCTCTCCCTGCGGCTCCGGCTCCTCCGCTCGGCTCGGCCCGGGACCCGAGCGCAGCTGAGCGGGGAGACACCGGGAGACGGAGCCGCTGACAGCTGAGCCTGCAGAGGTGATTGATTTCCCCGAAGTGCACCGGTGAGTCGCTTGATGAGAGAGTGGAGAGCAGGGAGGAGGAGAGAGGGAGGATAGAGGGAGGCACATTTTATTGTGCACCCCCCACACCGCGCTCTCTCTCTCTCTCTCTCTCTCTCTCTCTCTCTCTGTGGTGGCAGTTTTAGCGCTGCTGGGTGGGGGGGTGCCGGCATGCGATCGCTGCTGCAGAGACAGTGTGGGTCCTGCGCTCGTTGCACCGTCCTGTATATGTGTGTGTGTGTAACGGCTCGGAGGCGTCGGTGTCACTGCGTGATTTTTGGGCGTGTTTGCTCGCTGTCTGTAATTTAGCAATTATTCACAGATGGCCACTGTTTGTTGCCGGCGTGTCCAACCGATCTGAATCACACCGCTGCCGATTTGTGTGGAGCCGCTTATTTATATATTTATTTGTTTGAACACGCATTTCATTAGCATTTTTACGTGCCTTGGGTTAGTGTGTGTGTGTGTGTGTGTGTGAGACGCTGTTTTCCTAGTGCCCTTTCTTCAGTGCTGTGCAGAAATGTCTGAGTCGGCCCTCCGATGGGGAGCCACAAGGAGCGTGTGTGTTGTGTGTGTGTGTGTGTGAGAGTGAGTGAGTGTGAGAGATAGAGAGAGAGACTCTGTGTGTGTGTGTGTGTGTGTGTATGTGTGTGTGAGAGAGTGAGAGACTCTGTGTGTGTGTGTGTGTGTGTGTGTATGTGTGTGTGAGAGAGTGAGAGACTCTGTGTGTGTGTGTGTGTGTATGTGTGTGTGAGAGAGTGAGAGACTCTGTGTGTGTGTGTGTGTGTGTGACACTGTTTTCGTGGTGCCCTTTCTGCAGTGCTGTGCAGAAATGTCGAATCCCTCGGAAGGGGAGCCACAGGAGCTTGTGTGTGTTAAGATGGTGTGTGTGTGTGTATGTGTGTTTATCTGTTACACACTGGGTATGTTGCAGCATTCTCTGGTACAGCAGAGGGAGAGGGAAAGATAGAGAGGCAAGGAAAGAGAGAATGAGTCGGCGTCCGAGGTGCTGAGAGAGAGAGTGTGAGTGGGGGAGGAGGGCGGTCTCTGACTCCAGCGCTCTCACACGGGGGTGCAGCGTGGCGCCGTGTTTACGGAAGTGGCTGCACCTCGAGCGGAGCGTCCCTGCGCCCACTGTCTGTCTGTCTGTCTGGTTGTGTGTGTCTAGCCGTGTCTGAGTGTCTCTCCGCATGCTGTGGCTCTGTGTGTTTTCTGTGCGCAGGGCTGTCTCTGTCTCTGTCATAGTAGTATTTTTGTAGTAGTAGTAGTAGTAGTATTGCTTTGCACACAAGCTGTGTCTTTCTGTGCACGAGGTGAGCAGCTACTGCGTGACACGAACTAAAGTTGTGTGTTTTTCTTGGAATCAACCGTGTCGGTATCGAGGGCCAAAGCACTGCAGAGTGAATCCTCCTCTTCATCTCCCTCTTTCTCTCTCTCTCCAATGCTCATCGCCCTGAGAGAGCTGAGCCCTGCAGTGCCAGCGTCCTCTCCCTCCCTCTCTCCTCCTCCTCCTCCCCGGTCATTAGGAGGCCCTGAGCCCAGGCGCCGGGGGTGCGACGCACAGGGAGGGGGATTAGGCAGGGCTGTAATCTAATCGTCGCCCGGCTGCTGCTGCTTCCTCCTGCTCCCCAAGCCTGTCACCGGACCCGCAGTCCCCTGGGAACACACCCCACCCCCCTGCCACAACTTATTATTATATTTATTTATTTCTGTTTAATTAGGAGATGTGTTCGGCCTGACACAATCCTTGCAGCGAATCCAGTCCAGTAAAACCCCAAAACAACAAGAAACTCACAACAAAAAGATTAATTTGGTTTACTTAACAACAAAATAATAGGCTGAGTGGAAAACCTATTCTATGTAGTCCCACTCACTAGCACACGCATGCACACACACACACACACACTCACAATCGCACTCTCACAGTTTAGAGTGAGGCCTCCAGATGCTACACAAACCCATTTCCTGATGCAACGCGCTGGCAATCGTGAGAGAGAGCGGCGCCTCGCGCAGTGGTATCGAGCGCCTCCGACCACAGGCAGCGCCGGTGTGTGCGTGACACAGACGTGACGCAGGCGTGACGGAGGTGTGCACAACTCTGCGCCATGCAGATCGTTCAAAAACAGGCGTTCACAGTCTCCTACCTGTGTTGTTTCAGTTCTGCTCTGTCTGTCTCTCTGTCGATCTGAGCCCCAGAACTGCCTTCGTGAGACGCCGGACCCCCCAGTGTGGGGGAGGCGCCGGTGCACTCCCCCCACAGCCGGGCTCCTGGCATGTGATCGTGCAGTACCCATTACCGTGGCCGCGCTCTCCCTCGCACCGTAACCCAGTCCCTTAATGGCTCATCTCGTATCCGGCCGGTGCCATTTATCTCTTTATTGTGCTTTTTATTTTCCCGCTTTCCGCCCTGCCGGACTCCGCGCCCTGGGAACAGCGCCAGCTCAAAGTTCGGTGGGACGGTGGCGTATCGGCCCCGTTGTCACCAGGTTGACCGCCCGACTCTTGTTGTTGGTAACGTGCAGCGTAAACGAAGCGTTCTGGTGACTCTTTATCAGCTCTGTGGCGGCTGTGAGCTGCTTGCTTGTGAGGAGCGCTGGTATCGAGGTCACCCACCTGCGTGTGTGAGTGTGTGTGTGTGAGTGTGAGAGTGTTTGTCAGTGTGTGTGAGTGTGTATGAGAGAGAGAGAGTGTGTGTTTGTCAGTGTGTGTTCGAGAGAGAGAGTGTGTGTTTGTCAGTGTGTGTGTGAGTGTGTATGAGAGAGAGTGTGTGTGTGTGTGTTCGAGAGAGAGAGTGTGTGTTTGTCAGTGTGTGTGTGAGTGTGTATGAGAGAGAGTGTGTGTGTGTGTGTTCGAGAGAGAGAGTGTGTGTTTGTCAGTGTGTGTTTGAGAGAGAGTGTGTGTGTTTGTCAGTGTGTGTGAGTGTGTATGAGAGAGAGAGTGTGTGTGTTTGTCAGTGTGTGTTTGAGAGAGAGAGTGTGTGTTTGTCAGTGTGTGTGTGTGTGTTTGCTTGCCAGTGTGTGTGTGTGTTTGAGAGCGAGAGTGTGTTTGTCAGTGTGTGTGTGAGTGTGTATGAGAGAGAGTGTGTGTGTGTGTGTGTGTTCGAGAGAGAGAGTGTGTGTTTCTCAGTGTGTGTGTGTGTTTGCTTGCCAGTGTGTGTGTGTTTGAGAGAGAGAGTGTGTGTTTGTCAGTGTGTGTTTGAGAGAGAGTGTGTGTTTGAGAGAGAGAGTGTGTGTTTGTCAGTGTGTGTGTGAGTGTGTATGAGAGAGAGTGTGTGTGTGTGTGTTCGAGAGAGAGAGTGTGTGTTTGTCAGTGTGTGTGTGAGTGTGTATGAGAGAGAGTGTGTGTGTGTGTTCGAGAGAGAGAGTGTGTGTTTGTCAGTGTGTGTGTTTGAGAGAGAGTGTGTGTTTGTCAGTGTGTGTGTTTGAGAGAGAGTGTGTGTTTGTCAGTGTGTGTGTTTGAGAGAGTGTGTGTGTGTTTCTCAGTGTGTGTGTGTTTGAGAGAGTGAGTGTGTTTGTCAGTGTGTGTTTGAGAGAGAGAGTGTGTGTGTTTCTGAGTGAGTGTGTTTGTCAGTGTGTGTGTGTTTGAGAGAGAGAGTGTGTGTGTGTGTGTATGAGAGAGAGAGTGTGAGTGTGTTTGAGAGAGAGTGTGTTTGTCAGTGTGTGTTTGAGAGAGAGAGTGTGTGTTTGAGAGAGAGAGAGAGAGTGTGTGTGTTTGTCAGTGTGTGTTTGAGAGAGAGAGAGAGAGTGTGTGTGTTTGTCAGTGTGTGTTTGAGAGAGAGTGTGTGTTTGAGAGAGAGAGTGTGTGTTTGTCAGTGTGTGTGTGAGTGTGTATGAGAGAGAGTGTGTGTGTGTGTGTTCGAGAGAGAGAGTGTGTGTTTGTCAGTGTGTGTGTGAGTGTGTATGAGAGAGAGTGTGTGTGTGTGTGTTCGAGAGAGAGAGTGTGTGTTTGTCAGTGTGTGTGTGAGTGTGTATGAGAGAGTGTGTGTGTGTGTTCGAGAGAGAGAGTGTGTGTTTGTCAGTGTGTGTGTTTGAGAGAGAGTGTGTGTTTGTCAGTGTGTGTGTTTGAGAGAGAGTGTGTGTTTGTCAGTGTGTGTGTTTGAGAGAGTGTGTGTGTGTTTCTCAGTGTGTGTGTGTTTGAGAGAGTGAGTGTGTTTGTCAGTGTGTGTTTGAGAGAGAGAGTGTGTGTGTTTCTGAGTGAGTGTGTTTGTCAGTGTGTGTGTGTTTGAGAGAGAGAGTGTGTGTGTGTGTGTATGAGAGAGAGAGTGTGAGTGTGTTTGAGAGAGAGTGTGTTTGTCAGTGTGTGTTTGAGAGAGAGAGTGTGTGTTTGAGAGAGAGAGAGAGAGTGTGTGTGTTTGTCAGTGTGTGTTTGAGAGAGAGAGAGAGAGTGTGTGTGTTTGTCAGTGTGTGTTTGAGAGAGAGTGTGTGTGTGTGTTTGTCAGTGTGTGTTTGTGTAGACGTGTAGGACGGCAGGTTGCAGTGTCAGTTGCCGTGTGGTTTGGGGGGCACCGGGGGTCTGGGGGCACATGGTTGCGTTTCTCACGTTTGTGCCGTTGTCTCTGAGACGCTCTCTGCCCACAGCGCCTGCCTGCCTTCCTGCCCCCCCAGCAGTTACCGACGGTTAGACCAGACAGACGCACAGACGCACACTCTCTGTCTCGCACCTGTCTTCTTCCTTCTCTCCTCCTTCCCCTCCCTCGGTCCCTTCTTTGCGTTCTTTCGCTCATTGTTTCACGACCTGATTGTGTTTCTCTCTCTCTCTCTCTTTCCTCTCACTTTTTAGGATTGTTATTTGGGATGACATTGCATCGTTGTGTTTCTGTGAGTTTTAGACTTTAGGCTTCCTTGGTCCTGGTTACAGGAAGCGAGGGAACAGAAACCCCAGTGCATCGTGGGTGGTGGGCGCTGTCCCCTGAAGAGTGCCGCTCGTTTGCTCGCCTGGCCGGTGTCCTTGAGACGGCGGTGATGGGAGAGTGCAGACGCCAACACGGGGAGAGAGAGAGAGCGAGGGAGGGAGGGAGGGAAGGAGAGAGAGAGCGCTGAGCAGGGAAACTCGATATCTTCGGATAACGACCCGTTGACCCCCACTGCACTCGATTTCCATGCACAGACAGACAGGGTGGAGGGGCACAGAACCCAGGAGCCACTGATTCTCTATCTCTCTCTCTCACATCCCCTAACCTTGGTTAGTATAGTCTGACACTTCCCTTATTGTTATCGTCTCTGTGTTTGGTCTGTCCAATATCTGTCCATCGGTCTTTCTCATTGTCTTCGTCTTTCTCTCTTTCGTCTCTCTCGCACTCTCTCTCCCTCTCTCTGTGTGTCCGGCCGGCTGCGCACCGGTGTCGTCTTACCCCGGCGCTGTGTGAAGGAGCCTGGCCGCCCGTGGGAGCGCAGACTGAGAGCCGACGCCGGTGAAATGGACACCGCGGTCGATGTCTGCGTTGTGGACGGGGAGGGACGGGCGTGTGGGGTTGATTGGCGCCGGGGGCTCGGAGTTCAAAGCTCTTGGTTGTGAGAGTGGGGAGGGACTGGCATATCCCAGACATGGGGTGTGTGTGTGTGTGTGTGTGTGTGTGTGTGTGTGTATGTGTGTGTGTGTGTGTGTGTGTGTGTGTTTCTGTGTGTGTGTGTGTGTGTGTGTTTCTCTGTGTGTGTGTGTGTGTGTGTGTGTGTGTGTGCACATGTACGCATGTACGCACTCACACACACACATCGCCACGCACAATCGCTGAGTTACCTTCTCTCCCACGCTGGCACAGTTTTGCCGAGACCAAATACAGTACAGACTCTCTCTCACTCTCACTCTCACTCTCTCACTCCCTCCCTCCCTCTCTCTTTCTCTATCTGACACCCAGCCATCTGCTGTCCTGTACCTTTCCAGGCAGCTTCTGTTTTGTATCAGCTGCAGAGCACAACACACACACTCAAACGCACAACGCACCTCCCTCTCTCTCTCTCTCCCCCTCCGTCCTTCTCTGTATACATTCTGTACATATAGAAAATAATAAACCCGTCGATTCTTACAAATAAAAGTGTGGCCCCAGTGTGGGGGACTGAGGGGCCACTGTGTCCCTCAGGGGGTGACAGGGTCTAGGGTCTGGTCTCTTTGCTGGGCCAGTACCTAGTGAGGATCTGTCTGGGTTTTTGTCGTCCGTCAGCCTGATTGTTGTTTTAGGGCCTGAATGCTCTCCAGTTTATGGGGGTCGTGACTGTCAGGGGTCAGAGGTCGAGGGCGTGGCTCTCAGAGGTCAGGGGTCGTGGCTCTCTGGGGTCAGGGGTCGGGTGCGTGTTCCTGGAGTCCCTGTGCGCTGAGGTGAAGGATGTCGTGTCAGGGGTGTCTTCGGCCTGGGTCTGTGTGTCGTTCCGTTATTGTTGTGTGAAGCGTGACTTGCTAATACACAAAACAGTTGTTCCTACTCTCCCTCTCCTTTTCTCCTTCTCTCTCTCCTCTCCTGTTTTTCTCTCCCTTCCTCTTCCTCTCTCTCCCTCTCTCTCTCCTCTGTTTTTCTCTCCACCTCTCTCCTCTGTTTTCTCTCCATCTCTCTCCTCTTCCTCCCTCTCTCCTCTCTCTTTCTCTCCCTCTCTCTCCTGTTTTTCTCTCCCTCTCGCACCCTTTCCCCTCTCTCTCCACTCTGTTTTTCTCTTCCTCTCTCTCTCTGGCTGTGAAGAGAAGTTTCTCTGTCGGTTTGGGTCACTGATCCGTGGACGCGTTGGCGTGGGAGTGTCTGTTTGTTTGTGTGTTTGTTCTTTGGTTTTGACTCACACAATCAAACAGAACCCCCCCCAGTACAGGAGCTGAGAACGAGATACCTGGTTCAGATTAGACTCCGTCTCTGTGTTGATATCCTGGGGCTTAATCCCGAATCTCCGGGTGTGGGGGGGGGGGGTCCTCTCTAGACATACGGTGCAGTTCCAAGAGTCATACGTGTACTCCCACCCCACTGTGGCCCCCCCAGGCCCGATATGAGCCCCCACACCCCCGTCAGGCCAACGTGCACCGCCGGCCCCGCAGCTGTGATGTAATCCCGCGGCACAGCGCCAATCGTCGTGGCAACCGGCTCCCGCAACTGCACGGGCTGATTGCATTGTCACGGCAACGGGGCATTGTTGCGTTCCACATCAAAGGCCGGCTGTGGGGGGTGGGGGGGGCTGGGGCGGAGAGCGCGGTGAGCCAGGGAGGTGGGGGGGACAACACACACACACACACACACACACACACACACATACATGGTGTCAGTCAGTCGGGGGCGTTTTTACCGGTGTCTGTGCCGGTGACTGCGGCCTACTCCTCCCCCAGGGATCCTGGGGTTTTCCTGAGAGGCCCTGCCCGGTGCGAGCGCTGGCTGCTGGCCAGGGGAGGCTGCTCTGTCCCTGCCTGCCAGGCCTTACTCCCTGGGGTGAGCTGGTGGGGACAAAGCTGGTACGGAGCCACGTACAGAGAGAGGGGGACCCCCAGCTGGCAGCTCTCTCTCTCTCTCTCCCTCTCTCTCTTTCCTTTCATTTCTCTCTCGTTCTCTCAGGCATTCACCCCCCCTCCTGTTCTCTCCTTTATCATTCTTCCGTCTCTCTCTCTTCTGCACCCCTTCTCTGTCTATCTTCCTCTTTCCCTCGCCTGCTCTCTCTCCCTATTCTTTCTCTCTTTTATTAATTCCCAAAACCTATACTCGTCCCTGACCTCGTGTCTCATTCTCTTCCTCTCCTCCTTTCCAGGCCTGTCCCTCACCTCACTCAACTTCTCTTTCTCTCTCTCTCTCTCTCTCTCTCTCTCTTCCACCTCCTCTCTGGGCCTCTCTCTCCTCTCCTCTCCCTCTGTCTCTCTGGGTTCTCTGTGATCAGCGACGAATGCGCCTCTCCGCCCTGCTGTGGGTCTGTGTGGGCTCTCATAAACCCGACTCCTGTGGTGAAACGCCACCCTGGCATCACACCGTACCCCCCCGCCGCGCTGTGGTCACATGGTCTCAGTCCACGGGTTCGGCTCAGTTCTCTGCCCCAGATTGGAACCAGCGCTCAGCTGACGGTGCTTTAAATTATTACAGTCTGACGAGTTTACAGTTGACGACCAGATCACAGCCAAGAGCTTCATCAGACACACATACACAATAACACACTCACACACACACACACACTCAGAGTATGGGAACAGATCTTCATACCACATAACTACATCCTGACAGGGGCGTGGGGGGGCTCTGGCAGCTCACAGGAACTGTGTGTTGTAAACCCAGCCTAATAAGGCCACACAGCACACGCCTGTTGTGTGTGTGTCGATAATGAGTGTAAGTGTGTGTGTCTGCAAGTACGAGTGGGATTGTGTGTGTGTGAGAGTCTGTGTGGTTTTAGCTGTCTGTGTGTGTGTGTCTGTGTGTGTGTGTGTGTGTGTGTGGTTTTAGCTGTCTGTGTATGTCTGTGTGTGTGTGTGTGTGTGTGTGTGTGTGTGTGGTTTTAGCTGTCTGTGTGTGTGTGAGAGTATGGTTTAAGATGTGTATCTTGTGGGTGTAGCTGATTGATTGATTTCCTTACCCTTGGCGTTCTCAGTGTCTCATGGTGGCAGGGGGAAGTATGCGGGGCAGTATGCGGGGCAGGGGGCAGTGTGTGGGGCGGGGGCAGTGTTTGGGGCAGTGTTTGGGGCAGTATGCAGGGCAGGGGGCAGTGTGTGGGGCGGGGGGCAGTGTTTGGGGCAGTATGCGGGGCAGGGGGCAGTGTGTGGGGCGGGGGCAGTGTTGGGGGCAGTGTTTGGGGCAGTATGCAGGGCAGGGGGCAGTGTTTGGGGCAGTATGCGGGGCAGGGGGCAGTGTGTGGGGCGGGGGCAGTGTTGGGGGCAGTGTTTGGGGCAGTATGCAGGGCAGGGGGCAGTGTGTGGGGCGGGGGGCAGTGTTTGGGGCAGTATGCGGGGCAGGGGGCAGTGTGTGGGGCAGGGGGCAGTGTGTGGGGCAGTATGCAGGGCAGGGGGCAGTGTGTGGGGTGGGGGGCAGTGTTGGGGGCAGTGTTTGGGGCAGTATGCAGGGCAGGGGGCAGTGTGTGGGGCGGGGGGCAGTGTTTGGGGCAGTATGCGGGGCAGGGGGCAGTGTGTGGGGCAGGGGGCAGTGTGTGGGGTGGGGGGCAGTGTTTGGGGCAGTATGCAGGGCAGGGGGCAGTGTGTGGGGCGGGGGGCAGTGTTTGGGGCAGTATGCGGGTCAGGGGGCAGTGTGTGGGGCAGGGGGCAGTGTGTGGGGCAGTATGCAGGGCAGGGGGCAGTGTGTGGGGCGGGGGGCAGTGTTTGGGGCAGTATGCGGGGCAGGGGGCAGTGTGTGGGGCAGTATGCAGGGCAGGGGGCAGTGTGTGGGGCAAGTTGCTCCAGCTTTTTATGACTTCTTGGCACAATATTGAATTCACTCTTAATGTTTAATATGCCCTTGTTTGCACTCTGATGCCCAGAGTCTGTAGGTTTATGACTGTAGAGCTGCTGAGTTTACCTTGCTCTTGTACGGCTGTATACTCTCTCTCTCTCTCTCTCTCTCTCTCTCTCTCTCTCTCTCTCTCCTCTTTCTTGCAGTGCTCTCTCTGTTCCTCCCCGTTGAGATTCCATTCTCTCTCTCAGTCTCCTGCCTTTCAATCTGTCTGTTTTCTCCTCCTCACCCTCTCCCCTCTCTCCTCTCCTCTCTTGCCCCTCCCTCCTCCTCCACCTCTCTCTCTCTCTCCCTCCCTCCCTCCCTCTCTCTCTCTCTCCCTCCCTCTCTCTGACAGGCTGTTAATAAACAGAAGCAGGCCGGTGCTGAGCGTGAAACTCTGTGAACTGAAATCACCCCTGAGCACAGAGCCAGTCTCCCTCCCTCCCTCCCTCCCTCATTCATCTCTAATTCAGAACTTCTGCTTTCATCTGAGTTTGACGTTTTCTTTGTTTTGTTTTTCTTTCTTTCTCTCGTGTCTTTTTAGTTATCCATCTATTTATTTTAAACAGACGTTTGTGAGAGACTGTAGGGGAGTCAGAAGGGTGTCCAGGTAGTGTTGGTTATTTAGATTGTGTGTGCGCGTGTGTGTGTGTGTCAGGAAGAGTGTAAACAGCCTCGTCCGCAGCCCTTGGCACAGAGTCCGCGGGTACGACAGCCAGGCCCCAGGCAGCAAATCAGCCGCTCTTGCTGGCTGGTGTGGGAGGCTGACTTTAATACCCTTTAATATGCTTATATTGTCGGTGAGATCAATACACGTAAGTATTGATGTGTCCTGTGTTTATTGACACACACACACACACAGGTCGACAGCCCCCCCCCGCCCAGAGGCTGCGTGTCGGCGGTCCTTTGATCTCCCCCAGGACCCCAGACGGGCCCGGCCCCCCGATGCAGCCCGGGCCAGAGGCAATGGTGCTCTGTCTTCAGTCACAGCCCCCCCCCGCCCCCGTGTTCGTTCGCGGCGGCCTGTTTGAAGTTACAGATGACTGATGACGCCCCTCTCTTGACCGGGGACCCCTTTCTTTTTCTCTCTTGCCTTTTTTCTTCCTTTATTTCTCCCCCTCTCCACCGCGCCGGAGGATTAGACCTCAGCCAGCTTGGTAATGATTCCCAGAGCTGGAGTGCAGTCTGGTTGAAACGGGGAGAGAGAGAGATCCAGAGAGCGCACTGTAACGGTATATATGGTGACTGCCATGGCACGAGCTTCCTAAAGGGGCAATGGTCCCACACTGGCCAGAGCCACTGCGTTCCCCGTTTCCCCTTTTAAAATCCCCCGGCTGACACCAATACCGAGGCCCTTCCCTTCAGATAACACGTTTAATAAACATGTCACACGGAGTAGCGGTGAATGCCACATGGCTGGGAGATAGAGAGAGAGGGGGAGGAGGAGGATGGAGGGGCACCGTTTCTCTGAGTCACGCCTTGTGTTTTTGGTTGTTTTGTTTATATCCGATGGCTTCCCTCTGACCGGGGTGATTTGTGTGTGTTTGTGTGTGTGTTCCTTGGAGCCGCCTGTTTCCCTGTCACAATACAGACATTCAGAGTGGAAGAGGCCTCCCCTTGTTTTGGTCGGCGCTGTAAGAGCTTCCAGATGTGCGAGTGGCTCCTCCAGAGGTGCCCTGGCCCAGGCGGCTCCTTGACATCATCTATTTATCGGGGAGAGAGAGAGAAGAGAGAGAGAGGGAGAGAATGGGATAGTGTTGCCATGACAGAGAAGTAGAGAGAGAAGTGTTTGGCTTGTGCAAGAGCAGAAGAGGGAAGATGATGGAGAAAAAGAGAGAGAAGATGATGGAGACAAGGAGTCTGGGGGGACAGGAAGTGGGTCAGTGGCCTCAGTCTGGGGGGACAGGAAGTGGGTCAGTGGCGTAGAAGTTGCCTGAGTGTCAGATGTAGCAACAACTCAGAGGAGTGTGTGTAACAGTACAACTACTGCGCTACACAGTATTACACTAAACTGTGCAATACAACACCTCAGTGACACAGGCTGACGAGGGTATTTCCTCTGAGCCGATCAGGGAGTGGAAATTGCCCCCCGAACTAATGGAGCTGTTTTTACATCAGAACCCTTAAATATGCAAATATGGAACTGATAGGGAGCTGTGTGGTACAATCTATACATCTTTCACTCTCTCTCTCTTCCTCTTCCTCTTTCTCTCTCTCTCTCTCTCTCTCTCTCTCTCTCTCTCTCTCTCGGCCTGTCGCTCAGCGCATCAGCCAGCATGTCATTCAGTCTATTAGTTGTTTTAATCCTTCAGCCGGGCAGCCGCGGTGTCAACCAGGCAGCCGGTCTGGTTACCTGGCCAATTAGCTGCCCTGCGGTCCAGTCAGACGTGTCCGTGCGTCCGTCAGCCGGGCAGCCAGCCGGCCAGTGCGCCCGTCAGTCAGTCAGCGGATCGGTGATGGAATCGGTGTGCGTGCCGTCTCTCACACACCGAAGCTGCGCCCACCCCCCCGCCACCAAACAAAACCTCCATCCCCCTAAAAACAACAATCGAGACAACTGATCTGTCTTTTGCGCTGGGAGGCACGTCGTCCGGACGGGAGTTTTCCATTCGCTCAGCGTCGGGGCGTTTGTGCCACAGGGCAGCTGGCGTTCACGCTCGGGCGGCGGGTGGCGTGGGGGGCGTGGCATGGGCGGTGAAGTGGCACAGCCCCTGTACCCCTCAGCCGGCGCGGTCCGGGCAGGTTCGCCTCGGCAAGTTAACCCGCAGGAATTTGAGCGCTCTGAACACATTTATTTATTTTTTTAACCGCGGTGGTTGGGTTCAAGACGCCTGCCTTCTGGTGCGGCACAGCTGTCGGCAACACCGCCCCACGACTGGGCTCTGCCAGGTACCGTTGAGCCCAACCCTTGGGCTGTTAAAAGGGAGCTGGGGGAAATGCACCGTAGGATTGTTGCCCTTTTAAGATGGCGGTGTTTGTTGGCCGTTGACACACCGGCGCTGTGCCATACTGTGTCACGCTCTGCCGACACAGGGCTGCCCCGGGGTGGATGTGTGTCCCTCCCCCACCCACCCTGGGTGATTTGCAGCCGTTCGCAGCGCTAACACATGAAAGCCCTGACTGCCGCTCGGGGTCGCGCCCTAGGGTCAGAGGTTGTCCCCTGTGGCCATGCCGATGCACGTGCCCGCACCGGTGTCTTCACAACCCTGCGCTCTGTGCCCTAGAGGGAGAAGCCGGGGTTTATGTATTTATTGCACCATAGACAAAAATATGTGTGTGTGTATATACAGTTATATACACACAAACACTCACACTCTCTCTCTCTCTCTCTCTCTCATACACACTCACACACACACACACACAGTGGAAGGGGTTCAGTGACTCCTATCTCTTTCTTGACATTGTGCAGGTTAATTAAGGAGTATCAATTAGGCGCCCAGAGTTGATTTGCGTGTGCGTGCCGGGGGTCACGCGCTGCGTCCCGCCTCGCACACAGCCTCCATGTAATTAATATAAATGACAGGGCTAAAAATACCCCCCCTCCTCCTCCCTGTCAGAGAGGCGCTCGGGTCCCGGAGCCACATTCCATATGGTGGAGGGCTGTGGAGCGAACCAACTGAGCACACTGATGCACACACACACACACACACACACACACACACACACGCACACCCCTCCCCAGCAGTGTGCGATGGCGCGGCCCGGGCTGTTGTCAGGCAGAGAGAGAGATCCCAGCTGTCGGGAGGTAAATAGTTCAGCTCTCGTTTTAAAGGGCCAGAGAATTCCCGGCTCTCGGATCGGCGCCAGGGGGGGCGGAATTGCAAGGCCAGCACTTTCGGGGCCAGGCCCGGGAGCCCCCCGTCCCCCCCGCCCAGCCCGGGTCTCCAGGAGCGTGTGATCCGAGAGAGAGAGAGAGAGAGAGAGAGAGAGAGAGAGAGAGAGAGAGAGAGAGAGAGAGAGAGAGAGAGAGAGGGAGGAAGGACAGGAATTATATAGATATTGAGATCCCAATCCCTTCTTTCTGTAGTTGTTGCAGTTGTGTTTCTCGGAGGGGTTTGTGTTGTTGTTGCTGCTGTGTGGTGGGGGGGGGGCGGGGACGGAGCTGTACAGCTGCAGGTGACACACATTCCTCTCTCTCTCTCCCCCCATCTCTCTCTCTCTCCCTCTCTCTATTTATAGATGTATAAATACAGATGTGTGTATATGTCCACACTCACACACGCGGGTTGTTTATGCAGGAGCTGTGTGTATGGTGGCCCCGGAGGGCCCTCTCCGCACACATCCGGGGCTTTCATCCCTTGCTCTCTACCTCTCTCTCTCTTGCCTTTTCCTACCTCTCTCTCTCATTCCTCTCACTCTCTCCATCTCTCTCTACCTCTTTCTCTCTCTTACCTTTCCCTACCCCTCTCTTTCTTTCTCCCTCCCTCTCCCTATCCTCGCCCTCTATGTAAATTAAACAAGGACAATCAAACACGGCCATGAGTGTGTTGTGTGTATTGGTGGGGCTGGTCCAATTGTGTGTCAAAAATGTGTGTCAAAAAGAGCGGAAGAGGGTCAGTGAGAAGAGAAACGACAGAGAGAGGAAAGAGAGGAGAGGAGGAGATTGGGGTTTTGCAGTGGGTTGTATAGTCCATCTTCTCACCCGGCGCTGTTCTGTGCTTTTCTTTCAGAGCCCGGGGCCCCGTCTCTTCCTCGAGGGACACAGGCGCCGAGGGGACACACCGTCTCCCAGCTCCAAGTCCGCGGAACGAGGCGCCCTGCAGGTGAGCTCTCTGTACGATCCGTGTGCTGAGTGTCGGGTCTCTGTAGGGTCCGTGTGCAGACTGTTGGGTCTGTGTAGGGTCCGTGTGCAGAGTCTGGGGTCTCTACAGGGTTCGTGTGCAGAGTGCGGGTCCCTATAGGGTCCATGTGCAGAGTGTGGGGTCTCTACAGGGTCCGTGTGAAGAGTGTGGGGTCTGTGTAGGGTCCGTGTGCCAAGTGTGGGGTCTCTACAGGGTTCGTGTGCAGAGTGTGGGGTCCCTATAGGGTCTGTGTGCCGAGTGTGGGGTCTCTACAGGGTTCGTGTGCCAAGTGTGGGGTCTCTACAGGGTTCGTGTGCAGAGTGCGGGTCCCTATAGGGTCCATGTGCAGAGAGACGTGCAAAGTGTGGGTCTCTACAGGGTTCGTGTGCCAAGTATGGGTCTCTACAGGGTCCGTGTGCAGAGTGTTGGTCTCTGTAGGGTCCGTGTGCAGAGTGTTGGTCTCTGTAGGGTCCGTGTGCAGAGAGACGTGTAGAGTGTGGGTCTCTACAGGGTCCGTGTGCAGACTGTGGGTCTCTACAGGGTCCATGTGCAGAGTCTGGGGTCTCTACAGGGTCTGTGCTGCACTGTATTGCGCTGTGCTGTATTGTGTTACATTGCGTAGTGCTGTGGAGGAGAGCCGTGTCTGTGCCTAATAGATTATTGACGGCCCATTAGAGCCGGGCTCCAGGGTGTGCAGGTAATGGCCTGAGAGTCCCTCGCCATTACGCTCAGTCGATAGCGTGGAATGAGAGAAGGCTGCCCTGGGACGGAGAGAGAGAGAGAGAGAGAGAGAGAGATTGATAGAACTACCCCATCAGTGCTAGAGACACAGAGAGACGTCTCTGCAATCCTGGCTTGTCCCCTCCTTCACCCCTGTCCCCCCTCACCTTTTCTTTCCCCCTCTCTCTCTCTCCCTCTCTCTCTGCCCTCGTTCACAGTGTGAGCAGATGGGTGCAGGTGTCAGGTTTCAGACGCCCCCTGACCAAAGACGCCGAGTGCATTGCCTTCTTTGTTGGCGAGGGGCAACGGGCTGTTCTTTCTACCCCCAGGGGCCGTTAGTGTGTGTGTGTGTGTGTGTGTGTGTTGTGTTTGGTGGAACAGGGGCTAATGTTGTGTACCTGAGTGTGTCTTTTGTATGGACACCTGATCACTGACACACACACAGACAGACTGACAAAGACACCGGCAGACATGCAATCACACACACACACACACACACACACGCAAACGCAGCAGCGCGAGGCAAAACGAAACCAAACAATGCGAGGCAGAGCCGCCCCCCGCTGCTCCCCGGTGCGATTGGGTTTCGGCGCGGCCCGCCTGGCAGCTGGTCAAAGGGCCGGGGAGGCCCGGAGGAGAGCCCCAGACTTGCGGCGCTGGCTGGCCCCACGCCAGGCCCTGTGACGGGGGGGAGAGCCCGGCCTGGCCTCCCTGCGCTCACCGGTGACCGAGCGTCTGAGCGCTCAGAGGAGGACTTTAAAAGAGAGAGAGAGAATGAGAGCCTGAACGCGTGCTCGAGCGCCTCGTCCGTGTTTGTTTTGAAAAGTAGACCAATTTCACTCCCCTCCCCCATTTCTCTCTCTCTCTCTCTCTCTCTCTCTTCCTCACCACTCTCTCATAATTCGGTCTCTCTACTTTTACTCTCTCTCTTCCTACTTTTTTGTTCTCTCCTCTTCCTTTCCCTCTTTCTCTCCCTCTCACCATGTTTCCCTCTACCTTCCTCCCTCTCTCCATCTCTCATACTCTCCCTCTGTCTATCCCTTACTACTTCTCTCCCACTTTCCCTCTCTCCTCTCAGAACTACTTTTCTCTCACTCCTTTCTCTCTCCTCTCCCCAATCTCTCTCTCTCCCTCCCCACTCTCTTTTTCTCATACTTTTCTCTTCCTTTCCCTCTTTCTCTGTCTCCCTCTCACCATGTTTCCATTTTTCTCTCTCCCTCTTTCCATTTTTCCCTCTCACCCTCTCTCTCTCTCTCTCACACCATGTTTCCGTCTACCTCTGTGTCTTTCTCCTGTGGACACAGATAGTAAAAAATAAAAAGCAAGGGAAGGATAAAAAGAAAGAGAAGAGACCCCAGAAGCAGGCGCAGTGCTGTCAGTGGGGACGGTGCTGATTTCAACAGTAATTCAACACAGCTGCAGCCCGTTAAACATTAATTGCCAATTAATTAGGCTCAGGGCTCTGGGTGGAATCTTTTTTTTTTTCCTCTTACATTTTTTTTTTTTAAGATACATAATTCATAAATCCCACTTGTAGGAACCTCTGTCTCTCAGTGCGTGTGCGCGTGTCCGTGTGTGTGCATGTGTGTGTGTTTTAGTGCACAAGCTGGTTATGCAATGAAGAGATTATTTAACTGTTTGTGTTTGTGTTTTTATGGCGATGTGGATCTGGACTCTGTTCTTATTGTGTTATTGCCGTGCAAAGTTTAGCACCATGTTTAAAGAGCCGGGTGCAGCCGAGCCAGAGCTCACCGTGTCTGCCTGTGCCGAGATTAAGGCTCTGTGCCGTGGGGAAGGGTTCTGTGCTGAGATTAGTTCTCTGTCTTGGGGAGGGCTTCGTGCCGACGAGGGGTAGGGCTCTGTGCCGAGATTAGGACTCTGTGCCATGGCGAGGTCACTGTGCCGAGCTTAGGGCCCTGTGCAGAGAGGAGGGCTCTGTACTTTCATTTAGGGGTTTTTGGCCTGCAGTAATAAGTATTAACGCCATGTCTCTGTGTTCGGCGCTGCGTCGGCACAGTGCAGGAACACTGTGCTTTCTGTACGGTCGTGCTGTGGGAAACTCTTCCGGTGATGTCATCGCCGCTAACCGGATTCCATAGCCGGGTGGCGCCTGTCGGCCCGTGTTTCCGAGCTAGAGTTTGGAGGCCAAGGAAGTGTTTCCGAGGGGAGGAAAATCAGCGTCGCACCAGGCCGGACATGTCCTCCAGCAGGTGTGCTGGTAATGCCAAGCGGATCACGGCAGAAACCACGGGGATGGAACTCGGGCCGTACGCTTGGTTTGCAGAGCGGAATGGGGAATTTTGTCGGTGTTCCGGAAAACTGACTTTTCCTGGACGTTTTTACCCAGAATTTATTTTTAATGCGTTTTTTTCCCGGTATTTAAAATAAAATTTACCACAAAATACGGGCACCACCATCATCCGGAGCTTGAATTTTGCCCGTGTGGTGTTTTCGGTGGGTCAGGAATTTCAAAACGCAGATGACCGCTGTCACCTTTTCACCCCAGTTCCTGTGCTGCAGTCCTAGAGCCAGCTGGGGGCCCCCTGCCCGGCATGCAGTCGGTCGTTTGTGCTCTAGGTACGGCGTGGCAGTCCGGCAACACCGGGCATTCGTCAGGGCTCGACTCAGGCAACCACTGATCGATGCGTAACAGAGGGGGAGAGTGCGGTGAAAACGTGCAGAAATGGCCAGTATCTCTCGCTCAACATGGGCCTCTTTCTGTCTCTATTCCTCTGTCTCTCTCTCTCTTTTTTTCTTCCTTTTCACTCTCTCTCTCTCTCTGTAATTCTTCCTTTTCTCTTTCACTATCTCTGTGCCCGGCCCTGTGGAATTGAGGTCTGTGGAAGAGCTGCCTTCGTCCCACTGAGCCTGAGGCAACAGAGTGGAGTTTCCTGTCTGTCTCCCTCTCCCTCTCTCTCTCTCTCTCTCTCTTTCTCTCTCACTCTCTGTGAAAGCGACTGTGTGTAGAGAGAGAGAGAGAGGGAGGGGAGGCAGGAGAACAGGCTTGTGAAAACGAGGTTGGAGCTCAGCTGAGGTGGGGAGGCAGAGGAGGAGGCGGGGGTTTTGAGGGAGGGGGAGGGGCTTTGTGAAGAGAGAGAGAGAGAGAGAAAAAAAGAGGCAGAAAAAAAGAAAAAAATGAAGCAGGCTGCCTAGAGTGGGGGATGGGCAATCCTTCTCTCTCTCTGCTTTCTCTCTGTGTGTGTGCTGCCTTTCCTTTCTTTGTTTGACTGCTGAGTGGAAAAAAAAGAGAGAGAAAGAGTGTGTGTGTGTGTGTGTGTGAGAGAGAGAGAGAGAGGGAGAGAGAGAGAGAAGGGAAGAAAGGAAGAAAGAAAGAAAGAGAAAGAGGGAGAGAAGCACACACACTCTGGACAACAGGAGGAATTTTAACAAGAGAGAATAAATCGCACGTTTTCCTCCGGCGCCGTGTCCGTGGCCGTCTCCTGGATCTTTGTCTTTTTGTCTGCTTTTTTTTTATATGGTGTGTTTTTGGTGCTTTTTTTGGTGGATTTTACAGAGATTGGACTTCCTTGCCAGGGCTGTGAAAGAGAGAGAACAGCCCCGAATAAAAAGAGAGAAACGGAGTGAGAGAGAGAGAGAGAGAGAGAGAGAGCTCACCTGGGGGTCTGCATTCGAGTGATTTCTTTTTTTTTGATACACATATTTTATTGTGTCTTTTGCATTGGATGGACAGCAGAGGAATACACACACACAACACACACACTCACACACAGCTCTCGTTGTGTTCTTGTGCAGCAACACTGGAAGGTAAGTTTAAAACAACCCCCCCGTCCCCTTCATTAACAAAATTATAATTAGTGAAAACATGCAAATAAATGTAACGTGCAATTGTGCATTTATTGGAGAGAGAGGGAGAGAGGAGGAGAGAGAGAGGAGAGACAGAATCGCACAACTGTTTTTTCTTTTTTGCAGCAATTTTCTTTCACATTCTTTGTTCTCGAAGAAAGTCATGTTCTCTCTCTCTCGCTCTCTCGCTCTGTCTCTCAGTGGTGTTTGGGGGGCTTGTGTGTTTGCACAGTATTTTAATGGCAGTGGGTTGTGAACGTCTGTGCCGGGGGATAGTGTGTGTGTGTGTGTGTGTGTGTGTGTAGTATCTCTGCCTCTGTTGCGTCTTTGTGCAGGGAGAGAGACAGAGAGAGGAATGTGGATATTATCCTATGCATGCATGCATGTATGTATGTGTATGTAAGCGTGCACAGATGCAGGTGTGCTGTGTTTCGTGCACAGATGCTCCGAGGGCTGTCCTAGGCACCGCTCTCGCCCCGGCTGTGAGCCATTTGTTGTCATTCTGCCTGCGGTGCGGAACAGCCGCTTGCGGAGACAAAGAGCGGACAGAAAAGCTTCGCACGTCCAGCCCTCGCTCGGCCGTTTCCGACGTATTTACAGACGTGTGTCGTGTGTGTGTGAGAGACAACTCCACTGCTGAAGAGAGTGACGGGGTAGACGGGGAGAGTTGTGTGAATTTGCCCTCGGTGCTGTGGGCTGACCTGATCTGTGTGTGTGTGTGTGTGTCAGCTCTCCCCTTTCCTCTGAACTGTGCTGGAAAGCTATATAGCAGAAAATCTATATATATACGAGTGTGTATTTTTGTGTTGTCGATAATCTACTCTCGTAAAATAAGTGCCAGTCTCTCTCCCAGCCGGCTCTGGCTCTGGGTCGCTCTCTCTGCCGGGCTCCTGGCACCGGGTCGGCACCGCTGCCCCGCGCCTCCGGGCTGTGTCGGCAGGGATCCGGTGCACCGCGGTGGGGTGGTGGGGGTTAGGGTTGTGTTACAGCCGCTGTCACACCTGCCCACGGGATTGCTTAATTCAATCAGGGACGGACGGCTCCCGGAAGTGGGACTTGCGCTCCCCAGGCGCCCCATTTTGTGGGGCAGTGTGCCATGCGTTTCCTCTGGGGGCGGGGCGGGGGGGCACAGTTGTGGTTTTGTCAGCGCGGTTACGCCGTGTCTTGAGATGCAGGTGGGGGGGCGGCCACTGTTGAACTCCGTCAGAGCGTTTTTGGCGTGCTCCGGGGTCCCAGCTGGCTCTCGCTCTGTATTGTGCGTTTTATTTATGTATTTGTGTGCTTTTGCGCATGAGCAGGGCGGGACTGACCCCCCAGTCTGCGTTCTGGGGATTGGCACCCCAGTTGTGTTGTGTTTGTGTACTTCTGTAAATAAGTGTAAATGGAGGAAGAGATGTCACTGCAGGGTTGTGGATTGTCTTTGTCTTTTATTTTTGTGTTTTTCTTTTGCTCTCCGGCAGTCAGGACTGTGTCACGCACGCACGCACGCACGCACGCACACCCCGGACTTTTTGTGCGTCTGCAGACATGCATGGAGGGACCCCTGTTTCTGCTCCGCAGTCCCCCCCTCCCCCCCAGTCTGAGAACGATTGTGCATTCATTTGAGGGGAGGGAGGGGGAGGGGCGGGGGGGAGAGTGATGGAGTGGAGTTGGAGGAGAGAGAGAGAGAGAGAGAGAGAGAGAGAGAGAGAGAGAGAGAACAGGGCATGGGTGGGTGGTTAGGAGGTGTTTGTGTGTCTGTGTGAGTGTGTGTGCTTGGGAATGTGTATGTGTGTCTGTGTGTTTGTCTGTGCTTATGACAGTGTTTGTTTATATGAATGTGTGTGTGAATGAGTTTGTGTGTGACAGAGTGTCTGTGTGTATATGTAAGAATGTGGTTGTGTTTATGTGTGTGCATATGACTGTGAGTCTGTGTTTGTGCAAATTTGTGTGTGTATAGATTTGTGTGTTTGTTTGTGTAGTGTGTGTGTGTGTGTGTGTGTTGTGTGAGGGGCCGGAGACAGGGGTCTAAAGGCCACTAGCCGAACAAAGCTGCCTGTAGTTTTATTCTCTCAGCAGCACAATTCGCTGTGAGGGGGTGGGGGGGCTGTGGCTCATGCAAATCTGTCTGCAGTCCTGTGTGTGTGTGGGAGCGTGTCTGTGTTTTTCTGGTGTGCTTGTATGTGTTTCTCTACTTGTTTCTGTGTTTCTATTCTCTCTGTGTGTTTGTGTGCAAGTTTTGTGTGTCTGTGTGTTTGTAGGCACTAGTTTGTGTGTGTGTGCACAAGTGTGTCTCAGTGTGCTATCTGAGTGTGTGTGTTTATAATCACCTCCAGTTAACTGGGCTTCACTCGGTGGCTGGTCAGGTCAGGACACGCAGGCCAGACCCCTGGTGCCCCTCCGCCCGCCTGGGGCCTGGAGAGGTGTGTGTGTCAGTGTGTGTGTGTGTCAGTGTCACTGTGTGTGTGTATGTCAGTGTATGAAGCCGTTGAATGATGCGTCACTAAACATCAAACATTATCGACAAAAATAAAACATACAAGAAAGAAAGCGAGTGACACAGGGAGTTCAGTGAGGTTGTGGTTGAGCAAGTTCAGCTGGCTGCCCCTCTCTGTCTCTCTCTCTCTCTCTCTCTCTCTCTCTCTCTCTCTCTCTCTCTGCCCATTGACTCTTCTCTCTGTTTTTCGCTCAGACCACAGGCGTGTGCTCAGCTGGGTGCTGGCATGTGTTGTGATGCGCCTGAGCTGCTCTCCGTGTTGGTGTTTACTGGTGTGTTGTTATGTTTGTGTTGTGGTTCGTGAGTGTCAGAGTGTTTGGGGGGATGGGGACAACAACACAAGACAGGTGTGTTGTGTTTGTGACGCGGCACCGATGCCCGCCATGATGTGCCGCCTGGGACTTCTGAGCACACTTCAGACAGGCCCCACCCACATTTGGCTGCAGTTATCAGTGTGTGTGTGTGTGAGCCACTCTCTCCGCACAGTGACAGGTGTGTCACAGTGTGTGTTTCTGTGCTGGCTGGTTCCTGCAGTCTGACTGGATTGGCAGGTAGCTGATCTCTTGGCAGATCAACACACACACACACTCAGGTAAACTGGTTGTACCCATCTCCCCTGTCAGGCAAGTTTTCCCAGTGATCCCTGTGACATCATGACATGGTTACACAACTCTACACCACAGTGTAGAGCCACAGTGTGTAATAGCTGGGTCGCAGTGTGTGGTAGTGGGGCCACAGTGTGGGGTAGTGGAGCCACAGTGTGTAGTAGTGGGGTAGTTGCATGAACACAGTGTGCAGTAGCGGGGCCGCAGTGTGCAGTAGCGGAGCCACAGTGTGTAGTAGTGGGGTAGTTGCGGGACCGCATGGGGTAGTTGCGGGGTAGTTGCAGGAATACAGTGTGCAGTAGTGGAGCTGCAGTGTGTAGTAGCAGAGCCACAGTGTGTAGTAGGGGTCTGCAGTGTGTAGTTTCCTGGGTGTTGCGCAGTGTTGGGTTCGCACCAGAGAGAACACTTTGCATTTAAACCAAAAAGCTCTTCTCTGTGCGACAGATGTTGTGTCGGGGCGTCTGATGATAATAACGGTGTACACGGGGGGTCCGATGAGTGTGTCCGTTCCCTACAACAACAAGGAAACCATTACCACTGTGACAAGAGTCGTTGGAATGTTGCGTAATGGTAGTTCCTTGTGTGTGTGCGTGTCTCTGTGTATGTCTCTGTGTGTCTCTGTATGTCTGTGTGTGTCTCTGTGTGTGTATCTCTGCGTGCGTGTGCCGCAGCACTGCGTCAGGTGGGGCTGCGTGTATCGGCGCCGCAGGTTCCCTGTTGATACGGTATCTGTGTGTGCCTGTGTGTGTGTGTGTGTGTATCTGTGTCAAGACACTTGCAACGCTGTCCTGGAATGACCCGCCCCTCCCCTACACACCTCCCCTCCCCCTCTCTTCTACTGAGTCGCACGTCTCTCTCTTAATCTGTTTGTTCTTTCACTTAAGCTTTTCTCTGCAGCTTCTACAGATAGAGAGAGACAGACACAGAGAGAGACATATATACACACACACACACACACACACACAGGGACACAGACAGACAGACACACACACGCACACACACACACCACACACACACAGAGACAGACACAAACACACAGATACACACACACAGAGACACAGAGAGAGACATACAGACACACACACACACCACACAGAGACAGACAGACACACACACACACACACACACACATCCCACACATAGACAGACAGACAGACAAACACACACACACACACACAGAGACAGACACACAGAGTATCCCTATTAATGGTCTTCATAGCTGCCGTTGGCTGCGGTGACCGTTACCCGGCAGGGGGCGGCCGGTGACACGTGTGTGTGTGTATCTGAACCTGCAGTGTTGTCTGTAGTGGTCCTAGCATCTCTGGGGCCCTTGTTAAGGGACGCTGCTCTGTCGGTTTTATTCAGTTGACCGCTGTGTGTTCAATGATTCAATTCATGGTCACTTTGTTTATTGTTGGATTTGGCTGGGAGGTGAATTTGCATGAGTGTGTGTGTGTGTGTGTGTCAAGATTTGTGAAGTGCAGGGCCTGGTCTCTCCAGTCAGTGTGTCATTGTGTCAGTATGTCAGTCAGTGTGTCAGTGTGTCACTCAGTGTGTCATTGTGTCAGTGTGTCATTGTGTCAGTCAGTATGTCAGTGTGTCACTCAGTGTGTGAGTCAGTGTGTATCAGGGAGAGTTGTCATTAGTGTTTTGGTTAGCCGATCCCCCCCCACAGCCAGAGAGAGAGAGAGGCAGCTGTTGAGTGATTGAGTTTCTCCCTGGAGCCATGCCAGACCAGCCCTTTAACTGCTCTCCACAGCGGGCTGGGCAGAGTGCGTGCGTGTGTGTGTGTGTGCGTGCGTGTATGTCAGTGTGTGTGTGCATGTCTGTGTGTGGTCTGTGGGTGTGCATGCGTGGGTGTCTGTGTGTAGTCTGTGTGCGTGCGTGCGTGTCTGTTTTCTGTGACTGTGCAAGTGTGCGTGAGTAGTCTGTGTGTGTGTTCGTAGTCTGTGTGTAGTCTGTGTGTGTGTCTGTGTGTCTCTGCGTGTGTGTGCATGCATGTGTTTGGTCTGTGCCCCTGTGTGTGTCTGTGCATGTGTGCGTGTCTGTGTGTGTCTCTGGGAGATTGTCTGTGTTTGTGTGTTTGCGCGCATGACTATGAAGTCTGTGTGTGTGTGTGTGTGTGTGTGTGTGTAATCTGCATGTCTGCGTGTGTGTGGTCCCAGCAGCCCTGGTGTTATCACGCACATGTGGGGCTCAGATGTGGCTCTGGGGGGTCAGAGTGGAAACAGGCTGGTCTGTGAACACGCATCACTTGGGGGGGACACCTGCGGGAGACATGTTGATTTAACCCCATGACCCTCGCTCTGAGGGGAATGTCTTCATACACAACGTGTGTGTGTGTGCTTTTTTCATTCATGTTTTTTGACTGGGCTGTAGGTGCAGGTCTCTCTCTCTCTCCCCGCCCGTCTTCCTGTCGTCTGTATGCAGACCTCAGTGCGTCTGCCCGCTAACCAGAGTGCGTGGTGCTGCCTCCCCGTGACCTTTATGGTCTAGCATGCCATGAAAGGTCACAGCCCGTTGACAGACCGAGCTAACCTGAGCTCGACCCGTCCCCTTCTCACCTCCACCTCCACACTGCCTGCCACAAACACTCACACGCAGAGAGAGAAAGAGAGGGAGAGAGAATTGGGCTGTATGGAGGAGGACATGAGAAGGAAACCCTGTTACATGCATGCATAAACAATCACTGAGATGACAGGACACGTATCTGTGTGTGTGTGAGAGAGTGTGTCTGTCAGTGTTTCTCTGTCTGTGTGTGAATAGTGAGGGTGTTGGCAGGGCTGTAGGCACAGTTGTGTCCTGGGGCAGTGTGTGTTGGCGGTGGGGAGGGGGGGCACTCTGTCAGGCGTGTCCGTGTTCATCCTGTGACTCAGGCACGTAGGTTGTGGAGTCAGGCAGGTGTGTGCGGCTGTGTGTTTGTGCATGCCTGTGTGTGTTTGTCTGTGTCTGTGCTGTTCTCTGAGTCCGTGTGACTGTGTCAGTTTTTCTGTGTGTTTTTCCAACAGCATGTGTGCGTCTGCTTGCCTGATGTTCAGTGTCACAGTGTGTTCAGTGTGTCAGTGTCACAGTGTGTTCTGTGTGGTGCTGGGTTGTCACAGTGCGTTTGGTGTGTTTGGTGTCACAGTGCGTTTGGTGCATCCGTGTCACAGTGTGTTCAGTGTCTCAGGGTTTTTGGTGCGTCAGCGGCACAGAGTGTGTTTGGTGTCACAGTGTGTTTGATGTGTTTGCTCTCACAGTGCATTCAGTGCATATCACCCGTGATATAAGCGTGTTTCTAGTTTCTGACACCGAAAGACAGAAGACTGGAAAGGGCTGTTTTTGTGCCGGTGGGGGACAGTGGGGCTGTGGGGGTGAGTGATCAGTAATGGTGGGCCGGGAATCGGAGTGTGTGTGTGTGTGTGTGTTGGGGGGTGCTGTTTCGGTTTCTGTGATTGGCATTGTGTGTCTCGGTGTCATGGTGTGTTTGGTGCGTCGGTGTCAGTGTGTGTCTGTGTTGAACCACAAGACACAAAAGTGATAGGCAGGGATTTATCTCCTCCCTCTCTCTTTCTCCCTCTCTTTCTCATGTGTGTTGTGTGCGAGTCGCTCAGTGTCCCCTGTGCTTCGTGTCTTTGCAGAATGCTGTGACTGAGCCCCGAGGATGTTGATCCGGTGAGAGAGAGAAAGAGAGAAAGAGAGAAAGAGAGAGAGGGAGAAGGAGAGAGAGAGAGAGAGAGAGACAGAGAGAGGAGCATATGGATTGCTTCCTCCCCTTCCCCTCCCCCAACTGACTTCCTGCACAGGTAAGACCAGTGACATCGCTTCCTCTTCAACCACACGCTGTTGTTGATGTCGAAATATATATGATGCGTCTCTCTGCTCAGTTACCTTGTGAGTCGGTGAACTTCCATAGTGTGTGAAAATCAGTGCAGTTCTCTCACACACACCCAGGGGACAGCAGGCTGACCTCCGATGAGCCGCGGAGGCGCTGTGCTCTCACAGACCCGTCTTTGTTAGCGCGGGGGGATTGTGTAACAGGGTGAGTGCGTGTGAGTCTCGCAGCCCCCCCAGCCTGAGTCACGCCGGCCCCACGGCTGTGTCACCCGGCTCTCTCACTCTCCCTCTCTCTCTCTTTCCCTTGCTCCCTCGCCTTCTTTGTCTCTGTGGCTCATCCATTAACTCATTCTGTCTCTTTGTTTCTGTCTCTCGGTCTCCTTAACACTTTACACTATTTTTTTCTTCTCTTTCTCTCTCCGCCTCCCTTGTCCTGTGTGTGTGTGTGTGTATGTCAGTAGGGGCCAGCACCCCCCATCCCTTCGTCCGGCATCTGTCTCTGGGGCTAGTTTTATTTTGGTGCTTTCAGCTGTTTGCGCAGCCAAGGTCAGATGAGGATAGTGTCTGTGTGTGTGTGTCTGTGTGTCCATGTCTCAGTGTGTGTGTCCGTGTGTGTGGATGTCCACCACAGTCTACACAACCCCTGGCCCCCTCCTGACGCAGACAGGGAAGCACGTCGGTGTGTTGTTGAGTCTCGGGGGTGTTATCAGACCCAGCGGAGAGATTACATACACGGACACGCACCCTGTAACCGCAAGGCAGGGCAAATTACACAGTGCACGGGCACACACAGACACGCACGCATGCACACACACGTACAGAGACACGCACACACACACAGACGTGCGCTACAGACACAAACAGGTGGCGTCAGGAAATGAAGCAGCTAGCTAATGCAATTTTAATACTATACTATACTATAGTAGGGCCCGCAGTGTTCAGGGCCCTGGTCTCTGAAGCAGAGGATTGTGGGCTCAGTCCCAGGTGCGGAGCTCCTGCTGTACTCTTAAGAACGGCACTGTACCCAGAATGCACCAGTACAAACACAGCTGTATAAATGGGTCATTGTGTATGAAAATATTGTGATATAGTTTAACAATGGTAAGTCAGTGTGTCAGTGAGTCAGTCAGTCAGAGGGTGCTAAGGCTGAGGAGGGGAGGGGGCTGGATGTGTCACTGGTACAGGCTGTCCCCTCAGCCGAGTCCCTGGCTGGAGCTCTGTGGCCGGGGTGTGACTCACTGGCTAGACCACACACCCCACACACACTCACACTCACATACAGACACTCTCACTGACACACTCACACTCACACACAAACACACACTCTCACACAGACCCTGTGTGACACCAGACCTCGGAATGAACGCTAACAAAAGAACCAATAAATACATGAATGAATGAATGAATGAATGAATGAATGGAAACTGGAACCTAACAGTCACTGTCTCTGCTGGACAGAGAGAGAGATGGGGGAAGAGAGAATGGGAGATGGAGAGTGGAGAGAGAGAGGGAGCCCTGGCCCTTTGCCCAGCTGGAGGATCTATATTTAGCAGCCGTGTGAGAACGGACTCTCTCCTCTCCTTCCACATCCCCTCTCCCGCCCCTCCGAGGGTAATGGGCCTCCGGGGGACTCTCACTGCCCCGAACGCCCCCCTGCGGCACACACACATCTGTGGCATGTGGCCCCTGCAGTGACACACAGCTGTGAGCACAGACGCACACTCGAGCAGGGGGGAGACACAGAGCTTTGCCAGAATGTTGCAGGTGTACAAGACCTGCCGGCGGGGGGGTGCTGGAAATAGTGCGGTACAGTGTGAGTGTTCCTGGCTTGTTGAGTGGAACGATACATTCTGCTGTTTTTTAGGCAGGCATGTAGCTGTGTAGTAGTAAGTGTGGTATAGTAGTGCGTGTGTGTGTTGTGTAGCGGTGTAGTAGTGTGTGTGTGTGTGTGTGCATGGTATAGAGGTGTAGTAGTGTGTGGGTGTGTGTGCGGTATAGAGGTGTAGTAGTGTGTGTGGAATAAAGGTGTAGCTGTGTGGTGTAGGGGTGTAGTAGTGTGTGAGGTGTAGCAGTGCAGCAGATCGGACAGCTGTACAGCACAGAGAGTCAGGGCACGTCTGGGACGTTCTTCCTGTCTGTATGGCTATAGACACGTGTTCCCATGTACAGATGTTGATATATATGCGTGTGCGTGTGTGTGTGTGTGTGTATCTTCATTCTGTGTGGATTCTGAAAAGCCGTGAAGACAATTAGGGTAGAGGCATTTGAAATACAATAAAAAGAGATTGACAATATGAGGATCTTCTTTTTATTTTTCCCTGTGTGTGAACTGCATGGACGGACTGCTGGGAAATCAGTCCTATAGGTTGTTAATTGAATCGTAATGAGGACCATTATCTAATTAGCAGCGTGTGGGCGGGGTGGGGTGAGGCGATAAGAGCCAGCGGCCCCAGGGAGCGAGGGAATATGCAGAACTGTGTTTGTGTGTGTGTAAAGGTGTGTAGCGCCTGCCTCGCTGTGTAGGTGGGCACGGGGGCTACCTGTCCCTCTATGTCTCTCTCTCGCCATCTGTCCATTTGTCTCTCTGTCTCCCTCTGTCCCTCTCTCCCTCCCTCCCCTCTCTCCCTCCCTGTCCCTCTCTGTCTCTCTCCTTCCCTCCCTGTCTCTCTCTCTCTCCCTCCCTGTCTCCCTTCAGTCTGGGGAGGGTGCTGTGTGTGAGTTTGTGTGTGTGTTGTGTGTTTGTGGTACAGGCAGCCACATCAATCTCCAGCCCCCTCCTCCCCTTCACAGCCCGGCCTCTCTGCTAATTACAGCTTCCCGGCCTGCCTGTCGCCACAGCTGACAATTACAGGGTACACACACACACACACACACACACATACATACATACACTCTAATACACTCACTCACTCTCACACACACTGACACACTTATACACACACTCGTTCACACACAGAGTCACACTAAAACAAAGCAGAAAGCGCGAGCAGACAGAGGGGGCAGTGATTGTGAGGCAGTAGTTGTGCTGTCCTCGCTCCAGAGGGGACGGCCACGGCTGCCAGGACCCGGCCCAGCTGTCTGTGAACCGCCCGCCGGCCCGGTGACGCCAGGCCCAGTCACGGCACAGTCAGCGTCTGGGCAGGAACACGCCACACACACACACACACACTCACGCTCCGTGGCTTTTTTTAACACGACCAGAGAATAAAACGGTTTATTTTTATTGTCTTCTCCTTCCCCTCCCCCTCATTCTTTTCCTCCACCTTCTCATCCTTTTTCTTTCTCTTCCCTTCCCCTCTTCCTCTTCCTCCTCCTTCTCCTCCTCTTCTTCCCGCTGGGTGGGTTTGATGTGTGTCGGGTCAGACACCACTTCCCTCCAGATAAAGGCCCCCTTGTGCTCAGACTGGCGGGTCTCTAGGTTGTGGAAAATTCAGATTTTCCTTTTCCTCCTGTCCTTCCCTCTCTGTCCCCTGTCCCTCCTGCCCTGTCACTTGTCCCGGCCCTCCTGCCCTGGTCCCATCACCTGTCCCTCCTGCCCCAGCCCTGTCTCGTGTCCCTCCTCCCCTGGCCCTTGTCCCCTGTCCCTCCTACCCCAGCCCTGTCCCAGGCTTGTCCCCTGTTTCCAGTCCCTCCTGCTCTGTACCCTGTCCCGGGCTTGTCCCCTCTCCCTCCTGCCTCAGTCCCGTCTCCTGTCTGTCCTGTCCCTCCTACCCCAGCCCCATCACGTGTCCCTCCTCCCCTGGCCCTTGTCCCGTCCCTCCTACCCCAGCCCTGTCCCTCCTACCCCAGCCCTGTCCCGGCCCTGTCCCCTTGTCCCCTGTACCTCCTTTCTTTTTCCTTTGCTGTTTACCTTTTGTTTTTGTCCTTCTGACCACAGCCTGCATTGCCTCGTTCTCATCCCTTTTTTAGTTCTGTAACCTGTGTTTTATATATATAGACATACATATAGACAGGAGAACGAGTCGATTTGAACCTAAAGTGTAAAGCACACAGGCTGGTTCAAATCGTTTGCCCCTCACCAGCAGTGCACAGTCTTTGCCCTGTTGTTGTCTGTCCTTTAAACACAGCCCTAACCACTGTTTGTGTTGGCGGGTCGGTGTTTTCTCTAATAACACGGACAGAGCTGTCATTTCAAGGCAGACGAGCCGTTCCACCTTAAATAACACCGGCTGGGTATTTACCGGGGGGTGGGGGGCGCTGAACATCATGTCACACTTACGGAGACCAGCAGATGACAAACGAATGAAAAGCCGTGACTCCGCACCTCCACTCTCACGCTCCGCAAACCCGCCCGGCCCACCTTAACAGCGTCGTGCGCGCGCTCCCGCGGCCAGGGAATTCCGCGCGCTGATGGGCGGGGCGCGGGGGTGACGTCACAGCGGGTGCGTGCGCGCGCGCGCGGTGATGCAAGAGCTCGAGGGCAGGCGGGCGGGCGCGCGGGCGGGCGGGCTGCGCGCGCTGTGCCGTTTTAAACACCGACGAGAGGCAGCGACACACTCCGCGCTCACCGCACACCGTCAGCGCACTCTGAGCGCACTCACCGCACACCCTCAGCGCCCCGCACCGCGCCGCACCGCGCCGCACCGGCTCAGCTCGCCGCACAGGACGGATCCACGGGCGGAGACGCGTCTGCGCAGCCGCAGCGCACACAGCCGGAGACGGAGCGGTACGAGACGCGGATATTATTGACTTTTAGTGTTGTTTTTAAAAGCCTTCAGCGTCCCAAACGACGGGAGAGGAATTACACTTTTTCTTTGGGTTTTTTTTACATTCCTTTTTTTATTGTTATTATTTTGTACCCGTCTGTGGTTACTACTGTAGCGCCGCGTTGAGTTCAGAAACTTTTTATTGTCACATTGTAACCGTCTAGATCGAACCGCTGAGGAACCCGGATTCAGGTCCGTTCGATTCGATCCAGATGCGGGCCGTTCCGACCTGGATTCGTTCGAATTTCTGATAGTGGGGAGTTCATCATCATCATCATCATCATTACAATTATAACCCCGGGAGTCATTCATTGATCGAGACGGTCTCTCTCTCACACACTTTCTTTTTGAAACAGAAGATTTCTTCCCGCGACGCCGTGCTTTTTGGAGCCCAGATCGAGTCGCTGTCTCCGGGGGAGACCATTGAAGGACACGGTGGAAAGTGCCGCCGCTGAGCAGGTGAGGCTGCTTCTGTTGCCCCGGTGGTGTCAGGTTTGTGTGTCTGTAATCGGAGACACGAAGTCTCTCTAGTAGTAGTATTTAAATGCCGTCTCCCTCTGAAGGCGGAAGGCACGTTTACTTCCCTGGATTTTATTTATATATTTAACTCTTGAATACAGAGGCACGTCTGCGCTGTTAAAGTGACAGATTAGGAGTTTAGGTAGGGGTGTGTAGTGTGTGTGTTATGATGATGTACAGTAAAGGGGGGTTCTCCCGCAGTCCAGATCAGAGACCCCGATCCAAAACCAAACTGCTGACACTTATTTGTCATGTGTGTGTGTGTGTGTGTGTATTTACCTCGCGCAGATGTTGACATGTGCGTAAGTGCGGTCTCGCGGCGGCACATCAAGGCAGCGGCCCACGTGCGGGGGGGTGGGGGTGTAATGCGAGTCGTGCCTCTTTGTGCCCAGGGCAGCTGTAGTGCCCGTGACAATCGCGCTCATTTGCATTGCATGGGATGGGATGGGATGGGGTTGGGGGGGGTATTTCTGGTGCTTCTCAGAAGTGCCGCCAGGGAATCACCCGCCAGCTTCTCCGTTTTGGTGTTTTCTGGTTCTCTCTCTCACCTTTCCTAGAACTCTCGGCTCACCGCGGCGTTGTTTTTAGAGGTGGATTCCGGTAACCGGTGCGGGGAAATTGAGATTTGATTTCCCCCGGACACGGGTGTGTGTTGGGGGGGGGTGACGGTGTGCATTGATTGATTGTTGCGATGAATGAATATGAATGCCAGGTACTGGGAGAACAACGTGTGTAGCGTGTGAGTCGTGTTGTTCTCGCTGGGGTCTCAGACTCAGTGTGTGGTGGTGTGTATGTGTTGGGGGTGTTGGGGGTATTGGGGGGGGGGGCGGCGCCTTTGAGGACGTGAATAGTCCTTCACTTCCGATCGGCTGATTTATTGACCGACTGTGTTGAGTGGTGTGTTTGTTTGCGCTTGGTTTAAGGGTCTCAGGGATGCAGCCCCCCACATATGTGTGCAGTGTGTGTGTATTGAAGGGTTATATTCGTTCCCAAGTCGCTGTGGCAGTCAGACAGAAACCCGAGCCTCGGACACTTTCAGACGCGCCGCTCTCTCGATCTTTTTTATGAATGGAGAGGCTGGTCCCGCCTCGTAGTGATGACGAAAGCACCGGCGGTGACGTCATTATTTATTTATTTATTTTATTTGCGATCAGTTTGTTTTACAATCCTGGCATTCCTCAACCACGCTCGGCATCAATGCGGCCGCCCGGCTCCCTGCGGATAGGGTGTCTCAGCCCTGAGCTCTGAATGTATTATTATTTGTTATTATAATTATTTCTGCGCAGACGCCTTCACCCAGGGGCACTTAGTTTGCACAACAATTTCGAAACATTATAAAGAGCAGTCAGTACAGCTGGTGCACAAGACAATAAACACAAGCTAAGAAGTGTTAAACTAATGTGTATTATTGAGTTTAGGGTTCGGGTTTAAATAGCTGGAACTCAAATAGCCGTAGCTGAGGCCTTATAACAAATACAAAATAAACACAACATACAATCAATCTATACAAACATCTAGTCTGTGTCAAACTAGCTTCATAACAGCCCCCAAAACTGATAGGATTGAACCTGTTTGCATATTGAAATATGTTTTACTGAAAATATGAACTTTACTAGAGGTGGAATATTTTATATTTTGTGTGTCCAGCCAGCTGGACTAGATCTAGAAACCTCAGCACCTCAGGACTGATGACTAATTCCCTCCCAGTGTACCCTGCCCCCTCTCCTCCTTTTTTTTTTTTTTTTTTTTTTAACCGTGTGAGCCGTCAGTGATGACTGTGCTTCACAAAACAACAACACGGAGGGGGCAGGAGGAGGAGGAGGACAGCAGAAAAGAGAGATCAAACAATGTTTTCAACTTATTTTGAGTTTTAATTTCTCCTCCACGTCTCTTTTATGGTGTTTGAGTGGCACGGGTTCCCGGAGCAGGCGCTGCTTCTGATGTTGATGATGATGATGAGTAAATGGGGAGGTGGTTTCTCTGAAGGCTCGCCTGTGGTCTGTGATGGAGGGGAACACATGAGAGAGAGAGACAGAGAGACAGAGAGGCGTGTGTGCAGAACATCCCATGCGATTCTTAAAGTCTGACTTTAGCTCTGACTCCACGTTTACTGATGATGCCACCGCCGCTGAGCGGGAATTCAAAAGCCAGTCTGAGAAATCGCAAGCTTTCGATTCTCGTTCTCTCTCTCTGGTTCAAAGTGCTGTATTGGCATGACCAGAATCGGTGTTGCCAAAGCATTAGTAATAACGTCTCTCTCTCTTCCTCTTTCCGCCTCGTGTCTCAGTCTCGGTCCCCCTTCACTCTCTCTCTCTCTCTCTCTCTCTCTCTCTCTCTCTCTCTCTCCCATCCTTATAAAAGGAGCACATACTTGGACCCGAGAGCGGGACGCCCCCGCTCTCAGGAGAGTGATTTGGTGGGGCAGGTTCAGACTGGCCAGGGAGACGGGGTGTGATGTCATCGTTCCCGTGGCGGCTCCCATGGTGGAACCCCAGCGCGACTCGTGTGTTCCATGTTCCGCGTTCCGCTCCAGTTCTCAGCCTTTCCACGGGGCCGGGGTGGTGACTGGGAAGTCGGATGACATCACCGCCCCCTTTCCTTCTGCTTTTATCTTCTCTCTGCTGCTTCTTCTCATTTTTGTTTCCTTTCCTTTTTCGTCTCTTTCTCGTCATCCACTCAGCTCTGTCACGGAGCAGGCCAGAGGTCAGGCCAAGACTTGTTTTTTTTAATATTTTTATAGGAATGACAACAATTTAACATAACAGCAGTTTTCTCCACCTCCTCCCTCCCTCTCGTGCACCCACTCCCTCTCACTCTCTTCCTCCCTCCCTCTCACACTCTCCTTCTCCCTCCTCACACTTTCCTAATCCCTCCCTCTCATGTGCTCTCTCCCTATCACTCTCCTTCTCCCTCCCTCTCACATTCTCTCTCCCTCCCTCTCCCTTGCTCTCTTGCACACTCTCCCTCTCACACTCTTCCTGCTCTCCCTTGCTCTCTCCCTCGCTTGTGTGCACTCTCCCACTCCCTCCCTCTCACTTCTTAAGTGCTACCCCTTCTGGCGCCCTCGGGCCCACAAGCAGTTTCAAAATACATTTTAATTTATTATTTTTGCTTTGAAATTGCTTGGATCAGTGGCAACCTGCTTAAAAAAACAGCTGATGCCTGGCTGGTCCAGAGATCCTGCCCCCTCCCACTCTCCTCTCCTCCTGGCTGGCTCTCTGCTGGCCGTCTGTGTGCTTCTGGGGTGAGGTTAGGTCGTGGGGTGGGGGGTGGCACTGTAGGGGTTATGTCATTTTGCGGTGGAAGCACTTAATGTTCCACAGGAAGCACATCAACGCCCCCCCCCCCCCCCCCCATCCCCAGATGAGGCCTCTTCCTGTATCTCTGAGATCTCCTTCCTGTCGTGCAGATCAGCACTTCTTTTTTTCCACGAGACAAGATCTCAGCTACTAGTAAATGGCTCGAGTTTCGTTTTTAATTAATATCACTATGTAGTATCTGTTTCTATCTACTATACGCTCGCTCTCTCTCTCTCTCTCTCTCATGTTCCCTGTGCTGCTGAACTCTTCCGCTCACGATCTCTCTTGCACAGAGCACTCTCGGCTATTTATAGTAACGGCAGCTACAGCATAAAGAAATGCAAATGAAACGCACAGCGATCTCGCTTGATTTCTTTGGCCGGGGTCCCGGACTTCTTTGGCTGCATCAGGGAGATGTGCCAACAATAGATCTTATTAATTTATCTATCCATTTTGTATAAATATAGATATTTACTTATCGGTGTGTCTTTTTAAGTGTTTATCTGTTTGTCTGTTCACTAGCACATGCCCCCTTTCCTTGGGAAGATGGACAGCTTGCTCTTCTAGAAAATGTGTGGACACATCGTGGCAACAAAATACTATTGAGCCCTAATTTGAGTGAAATCAGCGAAGGACAAACTCTCTCTCTGTCCCTGTCTCTAGGTGTCCCTCTGTGTCCCTGTCCCCCTCTTTCGGTGTCCCGCTGTGTCTCTGTCCCTCTATGTAGTATCTGTTTCTGTCTACTATACGCACGCCCTCTCTCTCGCTCTATCTGTGTCCCACTGTGTCCCTGTCCCCCTCTCACGGTATCCCACTGTGTCCCTGTCCCTTGGTGTCCTCATCTCTGTGTCTCTAGCTATCCCTGTCTCCGTGTCCCTGTCCCACTGTGTCCCGGTCTCTCTGTGTTCCACTGTGTCCCTCTCTCGGTTTCTCTCGGTGTCCGTGTCACTCTGTATGTATCCCCGCCACCGCCACACCAAATTTCAGCCTAGAAGGGGGATTTTCTGGTTAGCGGATCCGCCGGTTCGGTACTCATCGGCTCTGAGTCGGGGGGTTTTCAGCACAAGGTCGTGGGTGGTTCCTTGTTGTGGTGTTGTCAATGATGCATGAGCTTCGAATCAAAATTCCCCTCTCATCCAATTGATGGAAGTGATTTTAAAGGTGTGTGTGTGGGGGAGTGCCGGTCAGGGCTGCAGCTGTGCCGTGAGAATTTGCAAACTCAGAGAAATGTGAAAGTTTCTCTTTTTTTTTTTTTCGGTGACTGATCTGACGGCGGTGGATTCCCCCGTGTGGTGTCTGTGTACTTCCTGTTTGTTTGCCAAAGCGCGCTGAGTCACACGCGCTGCGGTGACGCCGGCCGAGAAATTCCCAGGAACGTCATTCGGAAACGCCGGCTGTGCCCCCCGCCCCCGCCATCCCCACCATCCCCACCATCCCCATCGTCCCCCCGACTTGCCTCTGTCCTCTCCGGAAAGTTGAAAGAGTTAATCTTTTGTTGTTCAAATAAATAAATGAAAAACGCAGAGCCACAGCCGGAGTGTTGACATTAGACGACAGAGAATAGAGAATCGAAAGAGACGCTTTTCCTGTTCGCATGTGGAAGTGTCTGTTTGTGTGTGTGTGTGTGTGTGTGTGTCTCTGTGTATGTATGTGTGTGTGTGTCTGACTCCAGTCCCTGTCCCAGCTTTCAGTGATCAATAATAACAACAGGCACTGACACAGGCGTGCCGCACAATGCTCTCGCTCTGATTCATGTGAGAGAGTGAGTGGGGGCCGCAGCTTCGCACTGTACAACCCCCCGGTCTCATAGCTGAGTGCGTTCTCAGCTGAGTGTGTTCTCACAGCGTCTCGCTAGGAACCTCTGCTGTCCCTGCCCACTTGCACTTGTGGTCGTTCTGTGCGTCCATCTCTGTGTGTGTGTGTGTGTCTGTGTGTGTGTGTGTGTGTGTGTGTGTGTGTGTGTCTCTGTCTTGGTCTCTGAATGTGCATGTCTCTCTGTGTGTGTGCCTCGCTCTCTCTCTGACAAAAATGCTGCTGAAGACAATTGGTTTCTTCAGTGCTGTAATTTAGGGCCGAAGTGTCTTTATTGTGTGTGTTTAATGCTGCTTGTGTCATGATGCCCCTCACTGCCTGTTGCTCACCCTCGCCTGCCCTCTGTCTCCCCGCTGCAGCCCGCTTGAAGAACCCAGAGAGAGGATCCACGGAGATGATTGGACGGCGGAGCTGAATCGGGACTTGAGATTGGACGAGGTGTCAATGCTGTTCTGAGAGGTGAGCCCTTGGGCGGTGACTTTCCTCCCTGGGTTGTGAAATTGTGTGTTTCTGTCCGGTGTATTGTAGTGCCTCCCCCCCTAGAGGCCTGTCCACATGGAGGCTGGAACAATGGGGGGGAGGGGGCTGTGTGTAGGGAGGGGGGGGTTAAAGCACAAGCATGAGAGACAATAGAGCAGGATAGTGTTTGTGTCGGGGGGCCAGGAGGTTAATTATTAAAAGAGAGGAGATTGTGTGTGAGAGTGACTGTGTGTGTGTGTGTGTGTGTGTGTGTGTGTGCGCGCGCATGAGTGAGTGAGAGTGTGGTGTCCAGGAGTGGGAGGGGGCTGAACTGGCTGACCGGAGTGTGTCAGGGCAAAACATATCTGACGTACAAATCAATAAATAAACCACAGAACAGTGTGTACCTGCAAAGGCAAGGATGAGGGTTTGGGAACAGGACAGCAGGAGAGAGGAGGCGTAGGAGAGGGAGAGAGAGAGAGAGAGAGAGAGAGACAGAGACAGAGAGCAAGCAAGCAAGTAAGCAGACGGAGAGGGAGGGATAGGGATCAAGAGAGAGGGAACAGGAGAGATGGACAGAGGGAGCAGGAGGGAGGGAGGGTGGCTCAGGAATCGCACGCTGTCCTTCTGGGTGAAGGAATGGTGATGATTTAAGAGCCCTGAGCGCCGGAGTATCTTGGCCTGGTGGGGGGGGGGTCACGACTGTGAGGCACTGTGTGTGTGTCTGTGTGTCACAGCTCTGCGTGTCACGGTGCGTGTGTGTGGGAGTGGGGGGTTGATGTCGTTGCTCTGACACAGAACAACCTGTTCTCTCGGCCCGTCTCGTGTCTCGCTGCAGAGCCAGGTTAAATTTAGACTCATTAGTTATTTTTGTATTTCCGTCACTCAATCACTCGCTCGCTCCTTTTCATGGAATCCCATCCATACATCCATCTAGTTCTGTGTGAAGCTGGAATACACCGGAGACCCCCTCTCCCCTCGCACCCTCGTTCTCCAGCGAGGGCCGTAGCCCCCTCTACGTGTTGCTGTGGTTTAAAGGATGGATACTGTACTGATGTACTCACCTCTCTCTCTCTCTCCTTCCCTGTACCACCACCTCCTGCTTCCGGCACTTCTGTTTCTTCTCCTCCTTCCTGCTTCACACTCTCTCTCCTTCCCTGGCTTCCTTTTCATTTCCATCCTTCTTCCTGCCCTGCGTCTTCCCGCTCTCCTCCGGCCCGCAGTGCTTGGAACTCGGAGCTGATTGGATCGGAGACGCAGACAGACACGCAGACAGGTGGCGGTCGGAGTGACAGAGCAGACAGACGGGTGTACAGACAGTCCCCTCTCGGACCCGGCGCAGCGCTGCTCTCTCGGCGCTGCAGTGGAGGGGCCCCGCAGACGCAGTTAGTGTGGTGAGTTGTTATTGTTGGTGTCCAGTACAAGTGTATGATCGATTACAAACAGTTGGATTTTAAAAAGATGCACATTCATTCTCCCTCTCCCCCTCTCCCTCTCCCTCCCCTCCCCAGACTGGATGCATCACACAGTGGACCAGTTTGGCGGCCGCAGCGCTCGGGAGCGGGACTCCTTTCCTCTGGACGGCCTGAGCCGAGGGCCATGGGCTCCTGGGGGCAGGCCCTGGGCCCCTCCGTCCAGGTGCTCCGTCGGCGTCAGCCAACCACAGCTCTTCCCTCACCCACCCCCAGGTCACATGACTGGGCCCAACCCACCCAGCAAGTTCTTCTCCAACGGGTGAGTGACGTCCGTACATGCCCCGTGCCCTCTGACTTACCTCCTTACTCTCTGACGTGCCCCCTGACTTACCTCTTTATTCTGACTTGCCCCCCTTGCCCCTAGACTTCCCTCTTTGCCCCCTGACTTGCCTCCTTACTCTCTGACTTGCCCCCTGACCCGCCCGCTGTGCCCCGCTCTCTGACGGTGTATGTGGTTTGCCCCAGGCCGGCGGGGCACGGTGAGAAGCTGGAGGCGCTGCAGGGGCTGGTGCAGTGCCTGTCCCGGGAGCAGCGGCAGCCGCGGCTGTGGGAGCAGCTGGGCCAGCTGTACGAGTCGGAGCAGGAGCTGGAGGAGGCGGCGCGCTGTTACCAGAACGCCGCGCGGCACTGCGGATACGGCGCCGGCGGACATCTGGCCACCCGGGCCGGCCAGCTGCTCAGGGTGAGGCGGCGTCACTTCCTGGTTGTTTGTCGGTTGTTCTAGTTTGTGTGCCGGTTTTAATTTCTCTCCACCTCTCCCCTCAGTACGGGAGCCCACACCCCCCACACCGGCCCCGCAACCTGCCGGCGCTGAGCGAAGTGTGGAGTGTAGTGCAGCAGGTAAGCATTCAACACACACACACACACACACACACACACACACACATGCTCACAGTCTCTCTTCTGACTTGTATTGATGTTATGCTGCAGTGCATTCTGGGAGCCTCATTCTTTCTTTTTTCTCTTGCTCCTCTCCTTCATCTTCCTCCCCAGCAGGCAAGGAGTTTCCCGGGGAAGCGGCCGGCGCCCCACGGGGGTGAGCACTCTGTGATCCAGCACACCCCCCCGCTGCACCACCTGGGCCCCCCGCCGCCCCCCGATGAAACGCCCAGCCCTATCAAGAGGAAGAGGAGCTCCAGCTCGGAGCAGGTCAGAGCCATGGCCAGCCCCCTCCCTTGCCTTCTTTACGTCTCTCCCTCCCCTCCCTCGCTTGCTCACGCTCTCTCTATAACAATGATGATATCAGTCGCTGTAAGTAATCTCTCCTCCCCCGCAGGCCGTTCACACTGGACTGCAGCGGCTGCCCCCCCCCGGACCCCCTCTGCCGCCCCCGCACCCCCCCACCCACTACCAGCCCCCCAAACCCAGTTTCTGGAACCCCCTGCACAAGGGCGGGGCACCGTGGCCCCCCGAGAGGAAGAGCAACGCCCCCGACTTCCAGGTCAGTCTTCAGTAGAGATGTGCAGCAATCTGCGCTCCGCGAACGCCACCAGTACGTCTGCAGAGTCCCCACCATCTGCAGCCGCACAAGTAACTGAAGAATTGCCACTAGCCAACTAGCCACTCCCGAGTTTTGGATTATTTTGTTTTAAAAAAGAAACGAGAAAGGAGAACCGATTGAGGAACGGATTTGTCTGGCTTTTCTATTAACACTAACAGATCGCTCTATATAGTGAAAGTGTACAATGTTCTGGAGTACGGCACAACCCCCCCGCAAACAAATTTAAATATCATATTGTAGATATCGTAGGAATCGTAATCGCAGGGAAAATAGTATTCAATAATCGAAAACGGAAATCGTGACAACCCTAGTAGAAATTGACAGTAGTAGCAATTGATAGTGCTAGTAGTAGTAGTAGTTGCTAGTGGTCATAGTAGTAATTGACAGTGACGGTAGTAGTAGTAGATATACACCTTTTAAAACATTTTATTTATTGAATACAAATGCAAATAAATAAGTAAACCTGTCGTGCAGACTTTCATCTGTTCCATCTCTCGCTCAGCAGGAGGTCTCCAAGCCCAGCCTAGGGGGCTACCCGTACAAGCCACCCCCGCCAAGTGCTGCCCCGCCCTCCATGCCCGCTCCGCCCCCCGGGTACGGCTCCGGTCGCCCCGGCCCCCCCCCGGGTAAATCCCTGGCCCCCTCCCCGGCGGCGCCTGGCGGTCTGAGCCACGCCGCCCCCAGCCCCCACCCCCAGCACAGCCGAGAACCCCGGGGGCTGCCCCGGCCAGAGGATGGGAGGAGAGGAGGAGGAAGCCAGCAGACGCGGGCAGATCCGCCCAGCCTGTCACCAGCAAACGTCACCGGCGTGCCTTACAACAGCCCCCACTACCCGCCCCGCCTGCTGCCCCACCCGGAGCCGCACCACCGGCCCCAGGGCCATGGCAGCGGCGTCACCGCAATACCTCACCCCAGCCTGGGCCCCCCGGCCTCCTCCACCGCCCCTTCCTCATCCTCCCCTTCCTCCGCGGCCAGTGAGAGCTGGCGGTTGCAGGGCAGGCACAGCAGCAGCCTGGTGAGGGTCCTCTTGGTGTTTATGGAGTGTTGCTTTCTTAATTGATTGATTTGATTGGTTACTTGATTGGTTAATTGATGTATTGACTTTTGTCCATGTTCCCTTGCAGGAGTCGGGGCGATACCAAGGTCACAGTGGGGTCACTCAGGGTCCACAGCAGCAGCACCTCCCCCTCCACCAGGTGCCCCGAGCCCCAGTGATCGCGCCCCCCCCACCACGGGATGCACGGCCCCCCAGCCTCTATGGCAGCAGCATGGGCACTTCCCCGGCCCCCGTGCCCCACACCGGCGTCCTGAGGTCCACGGGCAGCTGGACTCAAAAGGAGCTGCTCCCCTCTGCCCCCTCCAGCAGCATCCGGGAGGACCTGGGGGGGGGGCGTCTATACGAGCGGGAGTCTCCCTCTCGTGGCCGCCAAACCCTGCCCCCCCCGCCACCCTCTGTGCTGGTCAAACCCTTCTTCGGCCACGGCAAGGGCCCAGGGCCCCCGGACACAGGTCACCAGAGAGGGGGACCCAGTGTGATTGCAGCCCTGCCGAAACCCCCTGAGCAGCAGCAGCATCCTCCCTCTCGCCAGCCCCCTCCCGCTGCCCCGCCCAAGCCCTGCGAGAGGGTCAGCCCCTACCCTCCCTCTCACTTCCCCCGGCCGCAGCAGAAGCCCACCCCACCCCAGAGCATCGAGGAGGCGCTGGACGAGCTGGACGCCGAGCTGGAGGGCCATCTGAGGGCCGAGGAGCAGAGGAAGAGGGAGCGGGAGGAAGAGCAGGAGGATCAGGAGAGGAGGAGGAGGAGGAGGGAGCGGGAGAAGGAGAGAGCAGAGGAGGAGGAGGAGGAGAGGAGGCGGAGACGGCGCCGAGAGCGGGAGATGGAGGAGGTGACGGCGGCAGAGGAGAGGCAGGAGGAGGAGGAGAGGAAGGAGAAGGAGGAGAGGAAGAGGAAGGAAGCGCGGGAGCAGGGGCGGAGGGAGGAAGATGCCATGCAGAGCCTGGAGCGCCTGCTGTCCGGTCGAGGGACCCCCTCGGGACCTCCCCCGCCCGCCTCCACCTGCCCCGCCCCCCCTGCTGCATGCCCGCTGTCGCCCTCCTCCACCTCCTCCCCCCCTTCCTCCTTCCCCTGGCTGACGGACTTCGGGAGGCCACGGTGGAGCGGAGAGAGGCACCAGCAGAATCTTCCTCCTCCCCCTCCCCAGCAGAGCCCCTCGAGAACCGCCTCAGGAATCCCGTACCACCGCCCCGCCCCTGCCGGCGCCTCCATGGCCAGCCTGCTGATGCAACAGACCACCATCATATCCAAAGACACGCCACGGGAGCCGGACAGGCCCTCCTACTCGGCGCACACCACGCCGGCCGCCCTGCCTCGGACCCCCTTCCCCGGGGAGACACTCCCACCACCACCAGCGCAGCCGCAGAAGCTCTTCCCCACTCCAGGCCGGGACACCAGCACCTTCACCGCCACCGTGGCACTCACCGTCACCACATCCACCACCTCCACCCCAGCTACCACCCCCAGCGGTGCCGGTGCTAACAGCTGCCACCCCCAGCAGAGCATTGGGGGGTCCAGCGCGAACCGACAGGCGTCAAGTGGGTCAACGGGGGGCCCCCAGTTCGAGGAGGAGCCCTCAGAGCCCACCATCCTGCCCGACGGCCTGGCCACCATCATGAAGATGCTGGACGAGTCCATCAAGGAGGAGGAGCGGGCCGGGTGTCCAGGGGGTCCATACTCGCCCTCCCCCTCCTGCCTGCGTGCCCCCGACCTCCTGCCCGCCCCCAAGCCCCAGGAGCGCAGCCCCCCAGCACTGGGAGAGGATTTCGGCGGGGCCGGGGGCAGCATGGGGGTCGAGAGCCACGCCAGCCCCCCTGTGCTGAGCCGACAGGGGTCCCTGGCATCCTCTTCCTCCTCCTCCTCGTCCTCCTCTTCCTCCTGCAGCCGGGCATCGTCCGTGTGCGAGGAAGAGCAGCAGCCGGCGCTCAAGCTCAGCCCCCAGCCCCCGCGGCCCCCCAGTCCCCCGTTCCCCAGTGGCAACTATGGCGGGGGGAGCTCGGACTACCGGCACTGTGACCTGGCCAGGCTGTACGGCTTCCCCGAGCGAGCCGCACCATCCCCCCCGGAGGAGGAAGAGGAGGAAGAAGAGGAGGAGGAAGAGCTGCCCGCCTCGCCTCCACGGCCGACCCACCTGCAGCACACCGGTGTGGGCAATGTGTTCAAGTCCCTGGCCTCCGTGCTGGAGAGCCAGAAGTACGCCTACCGGGGGGGCCCATTCGGCCGGCCGCCACCCAGCGCCCTCGGGGCGGTGAAGTACTCTTCCTCCCTGTCGCTTGGCCCCGAGATCTCCTCCCAGCAGAACCCCGGCACTGCCTGCCCCCCACACTCCTCGTCTTCGTCGCGGTTGTCTACCTCAGCCACCAGCCCAGCAGCGTCGCCGGCGAGGGACGAGGCGATGGTGAAGCAGGAGAGGGAGTCAGAACCAGAGGAGGAGGAGGAGGAGGAGGAGGAGGAGGAGGCGCCCCACTCTCCTCCCCGGGTCAAGGTGGAGATGCCGCCCTTCGGGGGCGACCTGAAACTGACCACCATCTCCCAGGCCTCGCTGGCCGAGCTGGGCCGCAGCTGCGAGGTGCTCCTAACCCGGCACACCTTCCCCCCAGGGGGGGCCTGCCGCCTGAAGTCAGAGCGGGAGAGGGAACGGGAGAGAGAGAGAGAGGGCAGCCAGAAGAGAGAGAGGGAGCGGGAGAGGGAGGGCAGCAGCAGCAGACGCCACCAGCGCAGGAGAGAGCAGAAGGAGAGGAAGAAGAAGCATCGCAAGAAGGAGGAGGTGTCCCTGTCCTCTTCCTCTTCCTCGTCCTCCTCCTCGGGCTCCAACCGGCGCCACCACCACCGGGACGGTAAGTCTCACAAGGACCGCAGGAGCCGGCAGGTGCTGGGCAACCTGGACCTGCAGAGCAAGGAGGTCCGTGGCCGCGACAAGGTCAAGGTGGAGGCGGGAGGCAGTGAGAGGAGGAAGGAGGAGGGAGGGTCCGGCGCCGGGGGTCCGGCGCCGGCAGGGTCGTCCTCTGTGGGCCCCGCCAAGGCCACGGGCACCGGCTCACTGGGCCCGGCGGACCTGCTGAAGCTGAAGGCGCTGTCCGACGGGCCGCCCAAGGAGCTGAAGATCCGACTCATCAAGGTGGAGAGCGGCGACCGTGAGACCTTCATCGCCTCGGAGGTGGAGGAGCGCCGGATCCCCCTGGCCGACATCACCATCCACCACTGTGCCGCCGACGTCGTCCGTGCCTGCAAGTGAGTGAGGGAGAGGGAGGGAGAATACAGATAGAATGGGGGAAGGAGTGGTGGAGAGGGGAAGGAAGGGAGAGTGAAAGGGTGGTGAGGGAGAACACTGCCCCCCGAGCGGCACCACTCTAGAACACTGCCCTGAACGACTGCAACAGTCCGAGGGAGGGGGTGGTTTTGTGACAGGCCTGTGTTCTGTGGGCCGTTCGGTCCTCTATCTCTCTCACTCGCTCTCTCTTTCTCTCCGTGGGACGCTCAGGGGTGCCAGGATCAAGAGCAAGTTCAAGGAGTCCTACCTGCTGCCCGCCTTCTCTGTGAAGCCCTGCCTGGGCACCGAGCCCATCCCCCGGGAGAAGCTCAACCCCCCCACGCCCAGCATCTACGTGAGTTCCCCCCACGTTCCGTTCTTACCTCTATTCGTGTTAAAAACAGTCGGATATAGAATTGGTGAAAAACCTGTGATGAGTATCGGCCTGCACTGCCCCCTGCTGTCTGTCTGGGGCACTGCCACCCTGGAGAATACAGCCTGCTTAGTGTGGACTGACAGTCTCGAGTGTGTCGTGCTGTTAGAGAAGTGTTGTGTAAGTGTTGACACTGTGGTGCTGTGCGGTTGGAGAGTGGTGTTGAGTCCTGTTGTGCAGTTGGAGAGTAGAATTTTGTATTTGTGTTGACTATTGTGTTGTACAGTTGGAGAGCAGTGTAGTATTGTGTAGTGGTGTGGTACAGTTGGAGAGCAGTATAGTATTGTGTAGTTGTTGACGGTTGTGGTGTTTGTTGCGCAGCTGGAGAGTAAGCGTGACGCCTTCTCCCCGGTGCTGCTGCAGTTCTGCACCGATTCCAAGAACCCGATCACTGTGATCCGCGGCCTGGCGGGGTCCCTGCGCCTCAGTGAGTACCACTACTACCCACCTACACATTCACTATTCACACTCACCACTCACTCTATTCGCACTGTCCCTGGGGCTCAGTGAGTACCTCTACTACCCACCTACACACTCACTACTCTCTACTCACACTGTCCCTGCGGCTCGGTGAGTACCTCTGCTACCCACGTACTCGCGTGCTACTCCCTCACTCCTCGCCCTCCCCCTCTCCACAGACCTGGGCCTGTTCTCCACCAAGTCGCTGGTGGAGGCGAACGGGGAGCACTCGGTGGAGGTGCGCACGCAGGTGCAGCAGCAGTCGGACGAGAACTGGGACCCCAGCGGCTCGACGCAGACCTGGCCCTGCGAGAGCAGCCGCTCACACACCACCATCGCCAAGTACGCGCAGTACCAGGCCTCCTCCTTCCAGGAGAGCCTGCAGGAGGAGAAGGCCAGCGACGAGGAGGAGGAGGAGGAAGAGCCGGTCAGCGCCCCGGAGCCCCCCCCAAGCGGCAGCACCGGGTGGGCACTTGGTGGATTCAATGATTAATTGGTGGAAGAGTGGCTGCGTTACAGCTCCTACACAACTGCCTGTCCCTCTTTGCCTCTCTCCCTCCCTCTTTCCCCCTTTCCCTCTCTCCCTTTCCATCTCTGCCTCTTTTCCTCACTCACTCTCTCTCTCTCCACAGCGGTGCAGAGCAGAAGCCGGTGGGGAAGATTATCAAGTTTGGCACCAACATTGATCTCTCCGACCCCAAGAGGTGAGAGCCGTCTGTCTGTCTGTCTGTCTGAGCGAGAGTGTGTTTGTGAGTGCTTGTGTGAACAAGTGTGTGTGTCTGTGTGTCTCTCTCTCTCTCTGAGACTCGGCTGACCTCCCTTCTAGAAGTTTCCCCAGTGCTGGGCAGTCGTGATTCTGGCGCCACCTGCCGCCCGGTCCGTGCTACTACAGTTTATTGCACTGGCTCGGCCGTCCTCTTTCTCACTATTTGCCCTCGCCCTCTCCCGTCTGCGCAGGTGGAAGCCGCAGCTGCAGGAGCTGCTCAAGCTGCCCGCCTTCATGCGCGTGTCGTCCAGTGGCAACATGCTGAGCCACGTGGGCCACACCATCCTGGGCATGAACACCGTGCAGTTGTACATGAAGGTGCCGGGCAGCCGCACGCCAGGTAGGCACGGCCGGGGGTCAGGGGTCAGGGAACTGACACGGGGAGATTGTGAAGTCCCCCGCCGTCTCTGCTGTCCCTCCGCTGACTGTCTGTCTGTTCGTCCGTCCATCCGTCTGTCCCCCATAGGTCACCAGGAGAACAACAACTTCTGCTCGGTCAACATCAACATCGGCCCCGGGGACTGCGAGTGGTTCGCCGTACACGATAACTACTGGGAGGCCATCAGCAACTTCTGCGAGAAGTGAGTGTGCGAGGGTGGGTGTGTGTGTGTGTGTGTGTGTGTGTGTGTGTGTGCGCGTGTGTACACGAGAGTGTGCGTGTCTGTGCACCCACACTATACTCCGAGGCGAGCTGGTCGGTTTGTGTGGTGGTATAACGTGCGGACCCTTCTCTCAGGCACGGCGTGGACTACCTGACGGGCTCGTGGTGGCCGGTGCTGGAAGACCTGTACCAGTCCGGCATCCCGGTGTACCGCTTCGTGCAGCGGCCCGGTGACCTGGTGTGGATCAACGCCGGCACGGTGCACTGGGTGCAGGCGGTGGGCTGGTGCAACAACATCGCCTGGAACGTGGGGCCGCTCAACGGTGAGTCTCGTGCACAGCTCAGCACTGCCCTGAACCACACTGCTCTAGAACACAGCTTAGCACAACACTGTTCTAGAACACTGTTTGGTACTGCTCAGAGCAACCCTACTTTATGACACTGCCCTGAAAGCCCCCCTGCTCTAGGACCCTGCCCCTGAAAGCCCCCCTGCTCTAGGACCCTGCCCCTGAAAGCCCCCCTGCTCTAGGACCCTGCCCCTAAGCCCCTCCCTGCTATAGGACCCTGCCCCTGAAAGCACCCTTGCTCTAGGACCCTGCCCCTGAGCCCCTCCCTGCTCTAGGACCCTGCCCCTAAAAGCCCCCCTGCTCTAGGACCCTGCCCCTGAGCCCCTCCCTGCTATAGGACCCTGCCCCTGAAAGCACCCTTGCTCTAGGACCCTGCCCCTGAGCCCCTCCCTGCTCTAGGACCCTGCCCCTAAGCCCCTCCCTGCTATAGGACCCTGCCCCTGAAAGCACCCTTGCTCTAGGACCCTGCCCCTGAGCCCCTCCCTGCTCTAGGACCCTGCCCCTAAAAGCCCCCCTGCTCTAGGACCCTGCCCCTGAGCCCCTCCCTGCTATAGGACCCTGCCCCTGAAAGCCCCCCTGCTCTAGGACCCTGCCCCTAAGCCCCTCCCTACTCTAGGACACTGCCCTGAACAACAGCAACAGACTGGTGCTGACCCGCCCATGCGCCCTGTTCTGCCCACAGCCTACCAGTACCAGCTGGCCATGGAGCGCTACGAGTGGAACGAGGTGAAGAAGGTCAAGTCCATCGTGCCCATGATCCACGTGTCCTGGAACATCGCCCGCACCGTCAAGGTCACCGACCCCGACACATTCCGCATGATCAAGTACGCACCGCTGGGGCGGAGGGGGCGGGAGGAAGGGAGGAAATGCTCAGGGAGGCCGGACCCACAGGGTGTCAATTCATGTAATTGATGAATGAGTCGGTTAATTGATTGGTGTAATTGGTTAATTGAGTGGATTGGGGAATTGGGCGTCGGCCCCTGGGACCTGTGTTGACCTGCTCCCTCCCCCCCAGGCACTGCCTGCTGCAGTCCATCAAACACTCCCAGATCCTGAGGGACCAGCTGGTGGCGTCCGGCAAGAAGATCTCGTACCAGAGCCGTGTGAAGGACGAGCCGGCGTACTACTGCAACGAGTGCGACGTGAGTCACGCACTGACGCACGTTCAAGATACTCTGAAAATGTCATTTTTAAGCCTTTAGATAGATAGATAGATACTGTTAAAACTAATGTCAACTTTAAGTGTTTGTTCAAGGACAACACAACTTTACAAATTTACCAAGTGACACCACAGTGTGTAGTTTTAACTCAGTGTGTTTTTCCCACACAGTCTTAATACATTAGTTCTAAGAGTGTAGACACACACACACACACACACACATTAAACTACGGTTAGAAATCATGGATTTGTGCAGTTTTTGAGATCTGTCAAGATTCCAGTGGATTGAGTTGTGACACGTCCTCGACCAACATATCTGTCCAGCTGCTGTGAGCTGCCGTGCTGTGGATGTCCCAAGCAGCAGCAGCAGACTGACCGATCCCTCTCCCTCCCTGTGCCAGGTGGAGGTATACAACCTGCTGTTCGTGACGAGTGAGAACGGCAGCCGCAAGACGTACGTGGTGCACTGCGAGGACTGCGCCCGGCAGCGCAGCGCCAGCCTGGCCAACGTGGTGGTGCTGGAGCAGTACAAGAACGAGGAGCTCATGAGTGTCTACGACAGCTTCACCCTGGTGAGAGGGCCGACGCACAAGCGCCCCGGGACGGACGCGCACACGTCTCGAATTCGAATTCAAATTGGGAGCACAATGTATAGGTGTAATTTTGCAGCCTGTACGGTTGATTGGCTCTCTGAAGTCATGCAGAGATTTCTTAAAAAGAAAATTGAAAACGCCCTTTTGAGCAGTGACCAGAATTCCTATAATTGGACAAGTTAATTGCTTAATTGACTAATTACTTCCATATGTATGAACCTGTTATAATCAGGGTGACTGACGCAACAGACTGGATTCAGGACCGTGTTTGGGCACCACTGGTCTAATACATTTTGTATTTCGCAATTATGACCTGAACAGGATGCTAGCGTTAATTATTAATTTGAATTAAAATTGAAAAATATGAATTTTCGAGACCATAAGGTCTGTTTTACTCGCCTCTAACCCCCCCCCTCCTCTCTCTCTCTCTCTCTCTCTCTCTCTCTCTCTCTCTCTCTCTCTCTCTCTCTCTCTCTCTCTCTCTCTTGCCCCCCACAGGCGCCGACGCCGAACTCGCGCTGAAGCCCTCCGGTCTGTCCATAGCCATAACCAAAACATCACTCCTGCCTGCTGGGAGAACACGACTTAATTTATTTCAGTTTTATTTCAATCTTACTGTTTTTTTTGTTGTTTTTTTAATCTACTACTACTGCTAATACTTGCCGAACAGCCAATCAAAAAAAACGTTTACTCAACCAATGTTTACAAAAGCCGCATCAGCCAATAAACACTCGAGTCTTTCCTCGTGACGGCCCCGCCTACCGACTGCCGATTCGCTCCCAGGGCGGAGCCGTGTGATTGGGTGACAACGGGACGGGCCTGGCGGTCTCAGAGGAATTATGGATTTTTGTTGTTGTTGTTGTTTTCATTCGGGGGGCTGATTTTTTTTTCCCGTTTGTTCCAGGTGAAAATAGTTTTTATTGTCGGGGTGCTGTTTTTTAATTTTTATTCTATTTATTTGTATCTTTTTATCGTTCTCATGATTGATTTTGAAGAGTAGGACAGTCTAGAGAGATACCACATTGGCCTTCACGACTTGTATTTAGATAAAAAAAAAAAACGTAAAAAACTAAAAAAAAAAAAACAAAAAAAAAACTTTTTCTAAAGCATTAAGACGAGGAAAACGAGACACAATTGTTTGGAATCAATGCTTCAAAAACACATACGGGTTTGTACGATTTTCTTCCTGGTCCGAGAGAATCTTTGTGGCAGTTGGATGCGACCGTTTCTTTTCCACACGCAACGAGCGAATCGTGGCGCCGCGGCCCGTGCGGGGGTCTGCGCTGTTACGTTTCCGTAAAATATTTAGACTGCGATGATTTTTCAGTTGTTATTTTTTACCTCCGTTTGTTGGTTTTTAGTGGATTTTCTTTTTTCCTGGATTGAAAGATTTTAATGTAAATGTTTTGTTTTATTTATATATTGTTTGTTTTCTCCTATTTATTGGATATTGAAAGTTCTCCCCTTTTTTATTAGTGAGATCAGAGGTTTTTTTCTATTGTTGTTGTTCTTAATCGAATATTTGAGGCAGGGGTTGGGGGGGGGATCAATTTCAATGGTGCTTAACCCCTCCCCCGCCCCTCAGCATATATAAATGATATATATATATAAATATATAAGACTTTACTTTGTTTCATAGAGCCAAGGCACTCGATATAGACTTGTTTTGCATAGGCCACTCTCTCTCTCTCTCTCTCTCTCTCTCTCTCTCTCTCTCTCTCCGGTATTTAGCAAGATCTTTCTTTTTTGCAGAAACACGCCAGAGAGAAATTGTCCTTTTTTCCCCCTAAGCGATTATTAACCATTTTAAGAAGATTTTTACGTACAATAGACGGGCTGAGATTGTTTGTTTTCGATGACTGTTTCTTCTGTTTTTCTTCCCTCCTTCTGAAAGAAAAGAAACATCTATTTTTGTTGTTGTTTTTCCCTCCCCTCTTTGCAATATCATTGTTTCAGTCGGTGTTTATTTGAGCTGCACTGTTTAAGAGAAAAAAAAAGAAAAAGAATTCACACAGAAAACCTGAGCCAGATTTGTCTTAAACACTTGTCGATTTGTGGGATTATTCTGATTATTATTATTACTATTATTATTATTCTTAATAATAATAAAAGCTTTTGCTAAACCTCAGAGTGATGTGCCTTCTGTTTCAACAAAACCCCCAACGCTAATCCCCTACAACCCCGTCCCGTCGCCACTAGGGGCCGGCACAGCTTCCCCGGGGGGGATCAGAGTCGATTTAATCCTGGGTTGCGATTTACACTCGCACACACACACACTCGCCTGGTCGCAGGTGAGGAACAATTCAGTCGCTGCTCCCAATGAATTTGAATTTGGCGAAGGCAGCAATTAGACGCCACAGGATCACATGGTCTACTGGGTTAACTGTGATTCGATTGGACCAAAAGCGGCTATTAACAATTATTTATTATATACACTGCACACTACACACACACAACACACTACACACGCTGTACACTATACACACAGACATACCTAGATGCACATAATGTACACACACCACACTATACACACAGACATGCCTAGATACACATAATGTACACACAAACATACACAGAGTACACTGTACAAACACATACAGCACACACAAAGTGCACACTACACACAGCACACTATACACACACTGTACACACACAGCACACTGTACATACACAGCACACTACACACACACTGTACACACACAGCACACTACACACACACTGTACACACACAGCACACTGTATATACACAGCACACTACACACACACTGTACACACACAGCACACTACACACACACTGTACACACACAGCACACTGTACATGCACAGCACACTATACACACTGTACACACACAGCACACTACACACACACTGTACACACACAGCACACTGTACATGCACAGCACACTATACACACACTGTACACACACTGCACACACACACAGCACACTGTACATACACAGCACACTACACACACTGTACACACAGCACACTGTATATACACAGCACACTACACACACCGCACACTACACACACACTGTACACACACACTACACACATTATTATTATTTATTTCTTAGCAGTCAACCTTGTCCAGGATGACTAACAAAATATAAGAGCAATACAAAGTGCAATAATACAGTGCAGTTCAGGCAGAATACATTTTACCAATTCCAATTTACACAAAGAGGAGGTAGCACAGTTGACAGATAGATGGGAAAAACAGTCAATGGAAGGCAAGAGAGTGAGGGCAGTGGAGGGGGAGACAGAGCGGAGATTACGGCGGAAGGTGACAGAGGGAGTGGGTGGAGAGGGGAGGGGAGGGAAAGGGAGAAGGAGATGAAGTGGTGGTCTGAGATGTCCATGGGTGTCACGGAGTGTTGAAGGGGAGCAGCCTCTAGAGAAGATGAGGTCTACCTGGCGGCCAGCCCTGTGAGTGGGGGGAGACGGGGAGAGAGAGAAGTTAAAGGAGTGAAGGAGATGAAGAAGTCCGGCACAGTGGGAAGGGTTGGAGAGGCGGATGTTGAAGTCTCCCAGGAGGATGGTAGGTGAGGACAGCGAGGGGAGGGAGGAGAGAAGAAAGTCAAGTTCATCCAGGAAGGAGGTGAGTGGACCAGGTGGACGGTAGAGAACTAGAAGGAAGAGGTGAGAGGGAGAGGTGATTTCCACTGCATGGAATTCAAAGCTGTGGGTCGAGATAGAGGAGAGAGAGGGGGGGACAGAGAAGAGGAGAGAAGGGGAGAGCAGGAGCCCTGTTCCTCCTCCCCGCCCGGTAAAACGAGGGGAGTGGGACAGGACGAACAGAGGATAGGGGGGCAGGGGTGGTTGAGTTGTCTGAGGAGATCCGTTGAATTACACAAGGCTGTCGGGATGGCACTCCCTCCCACGCAGGACTGCTAATAGCACAAATCATGTCTGCTTTAGATCTGAATACAGACAGACACCATGCCGGACACATGCAGTTACACTGAACAACAGCTCGCAGCCATGCTAAATAATAACAGCCTACAATGTACCCGCTTCTGAATTACAGAAACTGTCTGTCAATCTAAGGACAAGGTGCGCTAAGTCAGTTGCTAATTACTAACAAACAGTCGACGTTGTTACTACAATACAGGTGCAAAATATATATATATATATATATATATATATATAACTCTTAGCTTAACAATTAACCATGTAAACAATCAATGTATCTCTTAACTAAACTAGTAAACACGTGAAAAAAACGATACTAGGCGACTGCTCTGCTGGGTTGTCTAGCGGTCCTCTATACACACACTATACACACACACACACACTCACATACAATACACACACACACACACAATACACACACACCGCATACTATACACACAGACAGCACACACTATACACACTGTACACACACACCGCACACTATACACAGACAGCACACACATACATACAGACCAATACATACATACAGCATATAAACACATAATTTACACCGATCAGCCATAACATTATGACCACCTGCCTAATATTGTCTAGGTCCCCCTTTTGCCGCCAAAACAGCCCTGACCCGTCGAGACATGGACTCCACTAGACCTCTGAAGGTGTGCTGTGGTATCTGGCACCAAGACGTTAGCAGCAGATCCTTTAAGTCCTGTAAGTTGTGAGGTGGGGCCTCCATGGATCGGACTTGTTTGTCCAGCACATCCCACAGATGCTCGATTGGATTGAGATCTGGGGAATTCGGAGGCCAAGTCAACACCTTGAACTCGTGGTTCATCAGACCAGGCCACCTTCTTCCATTGTTCCGTGGTCCAGTTCTGATGCTCACGTGCCCATTGTAGGTGCTTTCGGCAGTGGACAGGGGTCAGCATAGGCCCCCTGACTGGTCTGCGGCTACGCAGCCCCATACGCAACAAACTGCGATGCGCTGTGTGTTCTGACACCTTTCTATCAGAACCAGCATTCACTTTTTCAGCAATTTGAGCTACAGTAGCTCCTCTGTTGGATCGGACCACACGGGCCAGCCTTCGCTCCCCACGTGCATCAGTGAGTGTCCTTTGAGGACAAAATGTTCACTTGCTGCCTAATATATCCCACCCACTGACAGGTGCCATGATAACGAGATTATCAGTGTCATTCACTTCACCTGTCAGTGCTCATAATGTTATGGTTGATCGGTATATGTCCAAACATACATACTGTATATAAACACATTAAATAGATAAATATTGTAAGCTATGGTGTAACACACTCAGTTCAAAGAGC